>NC_051443.1:15688050-15794141 GCF_001649575.2 Kryptolebias marmoratus
CTGGGAGCGAGAAGAGGTGTTAGACTGAAGATCACTTGCGTGACGTCAGGCATTTATGCTGGGAGGAAGCCCTCCTCCTGGAGCTGACGTCACTTCTGTCGGCCAGTCAGGACTGGCGTAATGTAATAGAGCTTCTGGGGGACAGGCGCGGGGGCGTGTCCTATTGTGAGATACCTCACTCATGTTTCAGAGAACCGGGGTTAATTCCTTAACCTAAAGTTCTACACTGAAGCTCCGAGGGATTGTAAATGAGACATTAACTCAATAAGTCAACTAGTGCATGACATGTCAATCAAAGTCACAGTACCGAAGTTAGACTAAAAACTTTTTCAAATCTTCCCCATGGACACTTTTTGACAGGTGTTGACGATGAGGTGTTATCTTTGTCACATAACCACACTCTTATCTAAAAACAGGAAAATAAGGTCTCTAAAAACACAGAAATAGGGAACATTTTATGCATCTAAGAATTTATATTTACTTGACTTATTTGTTGCAGTATAATAGTCAAACACATGTTTATTTACTTCATCAGTGTTTTCTTATTTGATATACTTTAGTGTTTACTGTTCAGTTTAAAGGGTTTTCCGGTCTGCTGTGAACTGCAGTAAGTTAATGAGTAATAAGGTTTATGCTCGTCAGATAAAACAAGGTTTTTTTTGTTAATAGTGAGTTGGTCTATTTGTATTTTATTATGTTTATAGCTATAGTGTTTTGTTTTGTTTTTAATTCTTCGTTTACCAAAGGCTGATCTCGTAAAGATCCCCATGTTAGCACAAATGGGAGAAAATACTGGGTTTTAAAAGAAGTAGATTTTCTATCAAACAGATTGGCTTTAGGTGGTTTATTTTCAATAAGCAGAGCAAGACAGCATTTTGTTGCTGTTGTTGTTAGAAACAGTGCAGACATGATTAAATCTAAAGCTTTTGTCTGTGTCGTTCGTTTATTCCCATGTTAATGATCGTACAACCTAAATTGTGTGGATGTGTGTATATACAAGTGTATTTTTCCCCATAATTATTTATATATATTCGCATTTAGTAGCCACACATTAAGCTATTACTGGCAACACATCATAAATACATCCAGTGTTGCAGTTTTGTTCACTTTTAAAACCAATTTTGTCTTCTGCAGAGATTCAGCTTTGTTTGAAAGAACTGAATGTCTGAAGATGGGAGGGGACGTGCAAACAGAGGCTGCAACTTCAACAACTACAACTACTGCAGCTGCTTCTGATATTTTTCAAATAAGTTTCTTTTCCTCTGTTGGAAATAATATTTCCATCCATTTGAGAAGCAGAAATCCCAACAAAAATGGCAATAGCATTGAAATTTACTGACATGTGAAAATGAAAGGGAAGAAAATTGGCTAAAGATTTACACAAATCAATGGAAACTAGTTTTTGTTTTTTCTATTATTTTTTCTCAGTGATGAACCTTTTCAGTATCCAATCAAAGTCTTTTGGTGATAGAGTCTGGACAAAGCCAAGCAGACGTAGAAAAATGGTGAAAACGGCTCTGTTGTTATTGTGGTTCCTAGCAGACAAAGGAAGTGTGAAGTAGACAGTGACAACATTGTTTCTTGAAATTTCCATTTGTCAAATCTACACAGAGGCACCAAAACAAGAATTTTCAAACATTGTCCACTCCATAAAGTATTAGTATAAAGTTTTTCTTATTAAAAACTAAGTTTGAATGTGACAGTTGTAAATGAAGTCGTAAAAGGTAATTTTCTTAATATTTATGTTGATGTAGAAAGCACCGAAATCACCTTCAGCTTTGCTACCTTATCCACACCTTCCTAACAATAGAAAAGCAAAAGGCATGAAGGTATGAAATAAGCATAAATACATCAACATTTGAAGCTTTCATTATGTGTGTCTGTCATTTTTGTTAGGGTTGGAACTGGGCCAGGAACAGTGTATGCATTAACAGAACAGGAACTGGACGTTTCTAACAATAAACACAATGTTTAACGAAAAACTTGCCCTAAAGAGTCCCCGAAACGTGCTTCTTTGTATTCTCCTCTACTTTGTTTGTGTTCACATATATGACCTTTGCACAGACAAGCTGGAAAGAGCAATTTAATTAGAGATCCTCACTTTCCACACCGAGTAAACACGCGCAAACAATAATGAGCAGCAGCAAAGACGGCGAGGGTCACTGTCCTCCGTTCTGTTTGATCACAGTGCAGTTATTTAAGATCAATCCCTGGACTTCCTTCACTTCTTTTCTTCAGTCACGTCACATTTCTTCACACATCAACCTCCCTTCCCAAATGGACAAGAGACCCAACA
Organism: Kryptolebias marmoratus; assembly: GCF_001649575.2. Lineage (NCBI taxonomy): Eukaryota > Metazoa > Chordata > Actinopteri > Cyprinodontiformes > Rivulidae > Kryptolebias > Kryptolebias marmoratus. Next base: position 15,690,347 of record NC_051443.1, read on the forward strand.
ACTCCTAAAGGCTCTTATCATGTATGGACAAATGAGAGCTACGGTAGCAGCAGCTCATGTTCGAGTTACTGTAGCTGAATTATGAACGAGGGGGGAAAGAGTGCCTTTTATAGATTATTTGCTCACTTCCTTTTTTAAACAACATGATAAGGGAGATAAATGGCTTAAATGGTTAATGGTAATAATGTGAGAAACCTTTCTTACAGTGTTTCCAACAGAAATAAGAGCTGTGGTGTATGCTGTGTTTATTGTAGCTCCTGTTTGCTCCCTGAGGTATGAAATGAACTGCTGACGGGTGTATCCACTATAACAGATGACTGCATATTTGGTGTGTGTGTGTGTGAGTGTGTGTGTGTGTGTGTGTGTGAGAGAGATTCTGTTGGGGCATCTTACAGGAAGGTTGGAAAAAAAATAAATCTAAAATGGGACAGAGGAAGTCACTGCTATTTCTCTGTCTTCTTATCTGACATGTGTCATATAGTAACACAGCATTAGTTTGCTGTGAGGGATGATGGGAGGATTGTTTCGAGGCATTCTCAGCTCAGTGTTTCGCTGGAGAATCAAGAGGTCCTGTCGAGCTTGTGGTGTCGAAACTACGTCCTGCTGCTGTACCTGTGATCTGGAAATCTGAGTTTGATATGTTAATGTTTGACATTTACAATGGTAAAAAAATCCAACGGCTTCAGAAGAGATGAAAAACCAGAAATCTAAAAAAAAATGTAGAATATCAGCTGTGGGGAAAATATTAACCATGTGAGGAGATGTTGAGAGCTGAAACAAACTGCAGATTAACCACAACAACTATATTTTTTAGGAAAAGAGCCCAGCAATCTCCCTACCTTGTGTTTTAATCTGACTATCAGGTCGTCGATCTTTAGTTTCTCTTAAAGAGTCTTGAAAAAGCTCTTAACAAACTGACAAAATTGACATTTAAAGTTTAAGGAAAGCTGTTACGGGTCAAACAAAGTTTCTCACAAAGACTTAATCATTTTTACGTCATAATGTCCTAGTTTTTTTTTCTGCTCTCTCCTAATTCTATCACTGCTGGAACTGAATAAAGACTCTCTCCGAAACCATTTAGGACAAACTACATCACTGCAGTGATGACAAAAAAACAACAACTTTATGAATAATTTTAGGAGGATTTAAACACATCAAAGATTTAAAAAACCCCATTCTTTCTTCAGATCTTGACCCTTTTACTGATCTAGTGTTTAAAGTTTCCTTCATTAAGCAGAATTTCAGGGACTAACAGAGCTGTTTCGTTTTGCATTTGTTTAGGAGCTGTTAAAGGTGTCTTTCTCCTCTGAGCAATGAGAAAAACATTGATAGGTTTGTCCTCAACCTACACTATACACCAGATTTGTTTGTTAAAATGTCAAACATCTTCAAGTTCAAATTACAAGATAGGATCACAGGTCTTTAAAGAGAGGCATTTACCTCTTAATCATGTCAGACACCAAATTAACACCTAATAGCCTTACTTTAGTGTGGTTATGATTTATTTTTATAATAAACTATAGTACAATATAATCTAATCTTGTTTACGTGCAATCAGGAGTTTAAGGTTTAAATTTCTTTCCACAGATCATTCAAGTAAAGCAAAAAGAAAACAAATAGGCATGTGAAGCTAAAAGGGAGGAAAGGGAGGAGCAAAATGTGAACAACTCCAGCAGATCTGCTGAGAAAAAAGATCATTTTGTGACTGAAAATCAGCCAAAACAGCCCCTAAGTTAATCAGATATCGGATTAAAATCAGATCAAAACTGCCATGACCGGAAAGGGGGATGACAGATGTTAATGTAGAAACTAACTTGTTTTTTAGAATTATTTGTTAACCTAATTATAAAGAAGACCACTGAGATAAAAAACAAAAAAATCAATAGTTGAGATGTTTCAGTCATTAAGAAAAGAGATACTGTAACTGTGATGTAGTATCTGAGAACACACAGAAGTCATTTTTATTATACACACATAAAAATTCACTTCTCTAGATTTCTGTTGTGCCGCATACAGTCCTGTGCATAAGTTTAAAGCTCTTGCTCTTTTGTTTAGATTAAAGTTTAAGAAGTTCAAATATTTTTGCATATTTAGAGTAAAAAAGCCTTCTTTAATAGTTCTCCATGCTTTTTGGTGGTCTATCAAATTCCTTTCAGTGAAAGTTGGTTGCTTTTCTTTAACCTCCCATTTTAATCCCATCATTGTACCTTACAATTTTCAAATAAATGGTTTTATGTTTGTAAAACCACCTAATTTGTGGATCAATTAGGCATAAATAGGGCACTTAGACTCAAAAGATGAACCATTGTTGATATTTTTGAAAAAAATGTTTTCATTCCTTAAATTTTATCTTCAAAAAATGCCAAAGGAAACATTTTATTATCATACTGTGTTGTTTGTTTGTTTCATATCAGTAATGTGAATCCCAATTAGTTATTATCCATAAAACTTACATACAGGAGGATTAACTGAAGGATGACATTTTTCTAAAATCCTGTCTGTTTATTAATCTCTGATTTATTTATTTTTTTTTATCTTCTCTACTTGTCTAGTTTCATAAATTTATAAAAACACACTGCACATTTGGCCAGGCTCCGCAAACTCTAGCAAACATTTGCAGAAGCCACTTCAAACAGGACAAATCTGTCTCTTTGGAAGCAAAATATAAAGAAATGCAGAGTGGGACTAAGACTTCTGCACAGTGCTGTGTTTTCCGTATGGTTGGAAGTGACCATTACCTTTTTCCATTTCCTTTCATCTTAAAATGACAACATGAGAGGTGTTGCAGCAGACGGAAGAAAGTGTGATTATTTTCATATTAACTCGTAGCATCTGAACAGCTCAGCAAAGCTCAACGTAAACAAATGGATGAATCATATTTACAAAGATTTTAAAACGGGCTCCACACCTGGACGTTTATCCATTAAATGCTCCGTTGCTTGATTATGTTCATAAGTGTGTGCTTCACCCTTTGCAGTGGTGGAGCAAATGTGAACAAATATTTGTTTAAAAGAGAGAGGTCTGAGAAGGACAGAGAAGACATTTTCATTAAAGCTTTCTGCTAATCCTCGAGTCTTTCCTGTAATTTGATTTCGGCCAGAGTCTATTGCCCCTCTGGCTCACAGACGAATTAGGCTGTTCACATTAGGTCCTAGTTTACTCGCTTTTCCTGTCTTTTTCTTCTCGTTCACACAACAAGCACAGTCTTTGCTCTTACCTCCGTCATGTGGATAAGGTAGAACCTCAGCTCGTGAGAGTAATCTGCAAAACAGAGCGAGAAAAGAGATTAAAGGAAAACGTTTCCTTGTGCCATCATTTTCCCTCCCAGCCCAACTTCCCTCTGGTGTCCTTTTCACACACTCTCCTCCTTCTCGAACATAAAGCAGCACTGTTGATTTCCGATCCCGATTCTGCCAAAATACTTTTATTGATGGAAAGCTTTTACTGCAGGTCAGCCTCATAGACATGCTCTCATAATTCACTGAAGAAGCGCTGTGGGACACAGGCCTGTGAGTCTGGAGTCAAAATAAATGGCTTTAATCGAGTGAACATGCACACTTAGACTCAGATCCACATAATGTTGTGGTGATGTTTACTTCTGTGTTTTAAATACACACACAAGAACATTATCTATGTATGATTAGCACATATCCAAACGTGGGAGAATAAATATAAAAAAAAAACTTACTACATATAAAAAAGCCAAAACAATGCCAATGAGTACATTTTCAAATCATTTTATAATTGGCCTTTTCTTAAATATCCCTTATGAATTACTGTGCTTCCATGGAATAAGTTTGATCACATACCTGCACAGTCAAACGTTTGTTTTGTAATAAACTTGCACAGAAGTAAAAGAAAAAAGTAATAGAGAATAAATAAATTTGAGTTTATTTAGTTCAGCCTTTTTGTCTTGACAAACTGAAATTGCTGACTTTTCAGCAGCCTTTTCTACAGTTCGGAATATGAAGACGGCTGGTTGTGTTTGATAGTTTCTGCAGCTTTTTGTAACTGGATCTAACAACATTATACTCACGCCCCTGTAGCTGGGTGATTGTACACCAGAAGTTAGTGTCATTTCATTTCTTACAGGAATATCACTTTTCATGGGAACAAGGGAGTGCAACAAAACAAAAAAGTCAGGGCTGATATTCCATCCTTCAAATGATGTCGTCATCTTCTTTTTGCGATTTCACCCACTTTTAAATTGTTTTTTTTTTTCATGCATGAATTTAGACACTGTGAGCAAGAACTAATTTAACACAAAGTGTTTAAAAACAAAGAAATGAGACCAAGGCCTTGTACGCTGACGTTTTGTGCAGGTCAGAATAGTATGACTCGTGCAAAGTGCTGCGAAAGCTGCTACTCTTTAAAACGTCCAGCAGAGGTCGCTGTTGGACAAGTATTTGATTGTCAAAAAACAGAACAGTGTTTAATCTGTCAGTTAAGTAAAGCAAAAACGGACATGTTTTCTCATTTCGTTTACATGAAAAATAAATTTAGAAACAGTTTCTTTAATAGCAGTGACATACTGGTATGGAAACGAATATTTTTTTTTATTTTTTTAGTAAATATTTGAATATTTGCTGCTTTTTGGGAAAACTATATAATTGTCAGTCCAGTTCTTGTATGTGAACCTTGTTCCGTGTAAAATATAACAAGTAACTTAGTAAAGAACAATGCTTCCTAATATTACAACTTTGCACACTACTGCTGCAGATTCAAGGTGAAATAAGTTGTGCTAGTTTGTTTATTATAAAGACAGTGTTTTGAATGACAATTGGTCATTTCAGTTTTAGTGTGTCTAATGTCACTTTCATTGTTTCCCACGCTCTTCAGCCTACTATTGGGGTAATAGGAACACAGGAAAGCCCCTTTATTGAACTCGTCCTGTGCGATTACATGCACATTAAACACACACATACACACGACAAACACGCCCTCGCTGAAACAAACACAATCCCCCGGCGCCTCCTTCCTGAGTGACGTTGCCGAAGTGAAATAACAATGACAAGCAGCAGGGTGGAGGTGAGTATCTGTGTCTGTGTGAGGGTCCTCTCATGAAACACACGCAAACCCTTCTGAATCCTCCACCCTGGTGATAATGATTGATACGGAGCAGGACGGGGGTCAGAAGCTGCCCCAGAGGAGATCAGTGACATCTAAAGAACGGAAAAGCTCAAACTTACAACTGGGTGTCATGTTCTGAATTCAGAAATACTCAAACAAGTCTGATTGGTAACCTGATTTCCTCCTGTTTTTCTCACTATGGTACCTTTAGCTGCAGACTAAATGTGTTTAAAGAATCCTATTCCTTCTGTTCTCACTTAGCATAACCTTACCCAACACTTTTTAAATAATGTAATGCTAAGGTTTTAACATCCTTCCAAACTTTATGAAATTGGTGTTTTTAGGACATTTCCCAGTTGACTGTAGCAAAAGCAATGCGTCAACCCCACAAAGAGGCAGTCAAAAAACAACTAATAAATATTTAAATGCAGGGTTCTCTATAATTTTTCAGCAGAATCCTTTTTCTTTATTTACTTGACAGTAATAAAAGTTTCTGAATATATATATATATATCATGAAGAAAAAGACAGTTTTTTAGTTGCATGAATAAAGAGTCTTAATAAAAAGGAAATAAGAAGCACACAAACCAAGACTTCCATGTTATAGATTAAACAACGAATTTTCTTTAAAAAAATTCATGCTTTTTTGGGGTCTAGTAGCTTATTGTTAATATAGTTAAAGTGCACACCACTGTGCTTCAAGGGGATTAGACATTTGGGACTTTTTCACCCACAGAAAAACATCACCAGCTAAGAATATGTGATTTGAGGCTACACTGAAACCTGTGGGGGGGGTTCTTACTGAAAACTCTGAGCTGAGCCAATAGCTGGTCACATCAGACATCACTGATTTATTAACAGATAGCACTTTCAGAGCCAGATTTGCCTTTCTCTTCACCACACTTCAAAAACATCAGGGCAGACAATCAACAATGTCTCCTAAACAACACCCAACCCACAACCCCACATCTGCTAAAGCCACACTCATCTTTAGCCCACTTGGCTGTCACACTGATGCATCGCACAGTTCAGACACTATGAAACCTAATCAGTATCTCTGCTCGGCTCCTGCTCAGCAAACTTATCAACTAATCTGTTGCAGTTGGAACAAACAATTTCTTAACAATGCAGCAATCAGCTTTTGGTTTTCTGGGTCCAAGTGAACTCATTCTGTCCTGGCCTCGTGCCTCTCGTTGCCTCTCTGTCTACTCACAGATGTTTACAGCAAGCTTTATTTATTTGACTTGCCCGGGCACTGTATGGCCCCGATGGCTGAGTTATTCTCTCCATGCTGCCTGGGGGAGACAGTCGTTTACAGTAAGGTGAAATTAGAAGACAAAGTGACAGGAATTGGGCACTTATTTCATAAATATCCTTTGGCTACACACAACTGAAAATATCTCTAGAACCGTAGTGCTTTATGTTTATTTCTGCTTGAGAAGTTTAGATTTCATTTTCCAACCTGGAGCTGAAATGCAGACGCTCAAACACAGTTTCACATGCAGATATGATTGTTTGGAGAAATGCAGTAATGACTTGTTTTATTTGGTTTCACATTTTAACCCTCCTGAAGCCCTCAAAAAAGAGAGATAGAGAGATGTAGATTTGACCCGAAGGCCAAGGGTTAAACTTTGTGTTGCACTTCATGACAACCATGTCACACCGACAGATTATTTAGACTCTGTAAGACCACCTTGTAGGCATGCTAAGGCTTACGTACCGTCCTGGAGCCGCAGGTGTCGGAGGTACAGCGGACTCTGGAGGACGTTACACCGGCCCGGCTCGCTTTCTCTCGTCATGAGCATCAAGTCGTTGTAGACAAACACAGTAACCTGAAAAAAACGGGGAAGAGGAAGATTACAAAGTGAGAAACAGGAAGTGAAGGGCAGGACGTTGGTGATGAAGGTGATGCTTATGTAGCCTATCACAAGTACTTTTTGTGGCTAACACCTTCCAAATATGTGCAGTCCAGAGAGTTTCACATGCATTATCTAAAACTGACTTTGTTTTCAGGAGGTTGCTTTCGTTATGGCCTAAAACAAAGCTGTTAAAAAAATAAATTATTAATTTTCAGTAACAAAAAAATCTATTTGTCTTTGTAAACTCATTCTGCTCTCCCAACATTTCACTCTAACTCTGAATTTTAATGTTTTTGTTCTCAGAGTATACCCTATTGGTTTTTAAAAAGGTAAGCATAAAAATAAAATAAAAATGACAATTAATAATGCTAAAAAAAAATTCCACTGGACTAAGATGCTTATGTAAGTCAGCTCTTTCATGCAGAGCTAAATACACCCATCGCAGACGGAACATAATCACTCAGATAGGCAAAATTCTCAAGACAATGGATTTGCTCTGGTGGCTTCCTTTGAGGGGTGAGAGGGCAGAGAAAGCATTTTAACCGTGTGTGTGTGGGTGGGGGGGTTGTGTGTGTGTCTGTGTGTGTTTGTGCATGTGTGTGCTAACATGCATGCAGGTTTGAGTGGGTGGAAAAAAATTGCAAATCAGGGGCAAACAGGTTATACACAGAAAAAGTGAGCACACTTATAATACATGTGTTATAGTATGTTAAAATATGAAACAGTGTAACTAACACTGTACAGTTTGTTATTGTCTTGTTTTGTGAAAAAAGAAAGGAAAAAATGTCAATACTTTCTGTGTAATTGCATGTTGGAAACAAATAAAATAAACTTGTTAGTCTAACAGTTTGTGTGCCCCACAGACAGAACAGCTGGAACAACGCGGAGAAATAACAAAAAGCAGCACGGGGGAGAGGAGCTCCCTCCTGACAAACGCTGGCTGAAAAATATTTGTTTTACAACCCCAGAGAGACTCCACAAGCACTGCACCTTACTCTGCAATGAACTGAAAAGTACCTAACAATGCATTTCTTAAAAAAATATATACAAAAAAATGTAACATTTCAAAAGAACAACCTTATTTTCAATTTCCAGGTGCAACCTAGAAAACTCTAAATATGTTTCACATGATTTTGCTAAAAAAACAACAAGTTTGGAGCTTACATTTTAGAGACACAGAAGTATTTATGTTTGCAGCACATCCAGATTAAAGCTCTGCGGGTTGTTCTGAAGCGTTCGCAGCTCTTTCTCCATGCTCACTTTCATTGCATGACTTGGTTGTATGGTACAGTAACTAACCGTTTCTAAGCAAACCCATGTTAAACTACAGCTACTTAAAATATTTGGGTTTTATATTTTGAATGAGTATTTTTATTAGTTAAAAAAATAAGTGCCCGCGACCCAAAATGGAGAAGCGGGTAAAGAAAATGGATGGATGGATGGAAAAAAATAAGCAATTGTTACTGAATAAATCTATTTCTATCTTACAAAATCTGAGTCAAAATGAGCATCTTAGTTTGTCATACACAAGAAGTTGACACCATTTATAATCCTGATAATTTCTGTGTTGTAGGTTTATTGTAAATGGAGCAATGCTGTTTCATTCAGAGTATTTAAAAAAATGTAAAAAATCTTTATTTATTTTAAAACTTTATGCCTGTTCACTGTTTGCTCAGTGGTGTTACAGGCAGTGACGCCTTCCACAAAAGGTGTAGAAATAGTGATAAAATGTGACATACCCATAATCGGGTTAATATTTGAAAATAGTTATATGACTTTCTGCAATGAATCTTAGCTTTTTACTCTAAGCAGAAGCAAAACCTTCATTTGGCATCACAGGAATTTTCAAAACATAATAAGAAAACGAAGCTTGCATATGTTTACATCGCACTCAGACACACACACGTACTGCCATAAATAACCAGTGTTTATTGCGCTGCACTAATGTCACTCACCTTTAGAGAGTGGTGCTGGCTCTCGTGTAGTATCATCTCCTCAGATACGATGAGTGTTCGGCTGCAGAGGTCAAGAGGCTAAAGGCAAAGAATGTCATGAATAGATCAGTATCAGCCATGAAGTTTTAATGTAGTTTTGGTTCTTTTCCAGTCATTAGAAGTATGTTTAAGGTATTTTACAAAGCCCACATAGACATATTGCTGATATCATTGCCTCATTCTTAATGAAAATGTATTTACAATAAAATCTTGAGAATGTGTAGCTACATTTATAGGTAATTCACAAAAAAAGTTTACAGTACCAAATCCATTTTGAGTCCTGAATCCAAATGAACAGATTAACAGCAAAGATGCCGGTGAAACTGAAAGTAATTCTAAGACAAAAAGCGAGTTGCGACTGACAAGAGAAATGTGTGGCTGAAAACGATAAAGACTGACAAATAAAATGGAGCAATGCCACGACGTAGGAGGAGGGGACTTCCTGTGAAGTTCAAAGTGTGACAGGGTTGATTCAAGATGTGTGTGCAACTTGTATACTAAGAACTGGGGTCAGTGTTGGATGTTTCGAAATGATTCAGCAGGATTTAATAAAAGGTTTCATCACAAGCTCTATATGTTTAAAGAGTGAAAGTTTGATGGAGGTAAAATGAGATGTAGTAGGATCAACTATTGCATGTTAATTAACAGAACTTAGCATTTATTTAGCAAGAACATGACTTAACAGAACTTATGTCTGTTTGTTAATATTTTGCTAAAAGGGGATCTTTTTACTTTGACCATAAAGAGCAGTAGTGAGAATTATTTTTTGTTCACTGGTACAAACTTGTAAAAACACAAATTAAAGAAAAACATACACTGATAATGTATGACTTTGAAACTATGGAAAGCTTAAAGAGAAAGCTCAAAAACTGCAAACCTCAAATGTGTATTTCCTATGAAACCGAATGTGAAAAAAGGGAAGACCATTATATCAAGTAAGATGTGATAATATCTGTTTTTATACAAGGCAGAAGGTTCCAAAAAACTCTTAAAAGTTTGAATTTTTTGGTTTGTTTGTTTGTTTGTTTTAAATTAGACCATGCATTTAAGCAGAAAGACCAAAGAAGTAGATGAAAAACAAGGCAAGCCAGGACAAATAAAAACCAAACAAAAAGGTGTGACGCCTACACAAACTGACTCACCTGCACAAAAATGGGGAAGATGAGGATCTTCGGCGCAACTTTGACATATCCATAATTGGCGTGTGGAGCGTGTGACCGGACGATCGTACAGTTCTGATAGTTGGCAAAATTGGCATTCTGCTGCTGGTAGTTGGGTGCGCCAGCATTGGTGGAGGTGGACGACCCTTTTGATATCTTGGAGTTGTTCGAACGACGAAGGAAGCCAGTACGGCTGGAGAGGCCACCACTGACACCCCCAGAAGACGCACCACCACCACCACCCTGAGGCTGTGGACCAGACGTCTGTCGGGTAGGGTATAACCTGCTGTAACCTGCAGCTGTAAAACAAACAGGTGAAGAAGAGTTATCGCTACAGGAGATGGATTTCTAACATACGGTCGTTATACTTGGCCTAATGAGATTAGTGGAGCTAAATTTTTAAGGTCAGTTAAGTCAAGGTTGTTTTCTTGTTTAGGTATTTTCAGTAAATAAACAATAATCTGAAATGGAATTTAAACACTGGTTTCAATGCAAAGTAATGAAGATGAATATCCAGCATTAAACATTGTATATGTCTTACCTAACGTACCCTGGTTGTCCTGATAAACAGGCCTCAGGATCTGAAAGCAGAGCAGTTTGAATTGACATTGAGAAATACCGTTTAAATAAAAACAAAGCTACATCTGTAAGACAATAAAGCCAAAAAACACATTAAATGATGTATGCCAAATACAACTTGTGTTTTAAGATGTTTTATGATGCAATGTGCAAATGAACTGGACACTGATTGGCTGTATTAACTTACATCTATTACACATCTATTATATCTAATATATATCTATCTAATATATATTATACATCTATCTATACATCTATTCTAAAAATAGCAACTGATAATAGTTTTTTGTTTATGATTTTTGTGCTAATATGTAAAAAATGTTTAACCCAGTTTACACCTTCTTGTTGTAGCTCGTGTTGAATCTCACACTCAGCAAGACAGCGTTTGCTTGTCACAACATATTAAATATTCTGCTGTGGGAGTCAGAATAAAAGTTGCCAACACATTATGTGCTGATCAGATTAATGAGGGAGTTGGAGGAAGACTTATAAAGCAACAAATAATTTCAAAAGATACATCACTGTAATAGCTCCTTTTCGAAGATAATGATGTGTTGTTTTAAATTTTTGCGTGTGTGGACTTAAGTATTTTGACTGTAAGATGGTGCAAACGTGACCTATTTCCAAAGGGCTTTCTTTATTTTTAGTCTGGTCACACTCATCAAATCTCTGCCTCTCTTGTTTGAAACTGAAGCTAGATATTTGAATAGGAAGGTCCGTCCACTGTTATAGTATGGAGCTCTTATTCCTGAGGCTAAATATATTCTTTCTTTAAATAAACAGTCTGTCGTCTCGGTGACTCTTCCTCTGCTTTTTCTCCTAACATCAAACTGATCTTATAAGTCAGACTGTTCACAACACACATCTTTTTCAAAGCACTTCTTGTGTCCCTTTGCTAAACTAAAAGCAGAAAAGCATGGAAATGAAAACACAGCATGAAGAGTAGGCAACACTCAAACACACATGCGACAGAAACATTTACAAGCAGAGACGGACATAAAAAGATGAGTTCCACAGACAATATATTGCAGGCTTGAACTCTAAATAAAAGGCCAAAAGATTAGTTTAATAAAAATGTTTTAAATATATGAGCTGGTACTTCTCTATAAAAGAAAAATGAGCTGCAGGGTTTCAAAGAAATCCTAAATGTCTTGGTTCAAAAGTGATTCATAGGTTAGTATTGTGTTATTAAAGGGGTGTTAGCTGAGTAATTCAGATCAGTCTTGGATTTAATCAGTTTTCTTTATTGTGCTTTTATAATTAAAACTTTTACTTCAAATACAGAGCAAAAATAAGTATGTGCTGTATAAAATATACAAAAAGGGAAAATAATGCAATGGATCTCACTTGGAATATGTGAGATTTCATTAACTATGACTGAATGTTTTTTGATCTTTTTATTATTTTTTATTAAATAACAGTACTATTTGGTTTAAAAGTATGGCTATAGAAACTGACACTCAGTTATTGTATCTATAGAATATGTGTCAGAGAAATTATTTACATGAGTATTGTTTTTCAATAATAAATTACCTCTGGTTGGTAGGATGTACTGAAAGAAATATTAACAATTTGTCATAAACAGTTATGTTTATCACTGTCGTCTTTATTTTCAGTCTGTTACTCCACATCTACATGAAACTGAACTATATGTGCAGTATGTAATGTGATGAAAACACTCATAAATCAATAAAAAAAAACAGTAATCTGAAAGACACAGACATACAAACATACAATTCCTCTATCTATCAGCACCAGGGATGTAAGGTAAAGAGACATATCTAGGTTGAGCCACCAAATGACCATAGTGAGGGTGAGGAGGACGGAGAAGATGATGAAGATGCAGCCCTCCACCAGTCTGTGGTACCTGGCTTCCGGGGTTTATGGGCGCCAGGATGATGTAATTGTCCCCATTAGATGCCTTGACCCTGGTTCCTTTCAGTGTGGCGGTCGGAGGGTGGTGCAGGAGACGCGGTTTCCCATCCAGCTCCTCGGTTGACCCAACGTGGCCCCCCCACGCGAGGGTCCCTCTGCTAAGGCCGACACTGTTTCCAGCTTCTGAGCCGTTCACCAGCAGCCTGCGGGTCGCAGCGGCGCGGTGGTGCGCCGGGAGCGGCGGCACAGCTGGGGGCAATTTACTTGTGCCAACATCTGGCGCGCGCCTGCGGGTGGGAGGCGACGGGGCATCGTAGTTTGAGGTGGGGGATTTGTATGAGGGCCGGTGGATAAGGCCGTCAAAATTCGGTTTGGCTGAGGGACCGGTGCGCCACACCACTACTGTGATTTCATTGGCACTGTTTCTGAAGATACAGATAAAACACAGATTATTAATCATTTTTGAAACTTTGTGGAAATTAGATAAAATCTACAAGTAGTATCTGATTGTGCTGCCACTAAAAGATTGTGATTCTATATAAAAAGGAACACTGACTTGATATAAATAAATCTCTTAGACTTAGAAGTGACATAAACAACCTTAATTACAGTCCAATGTAAAAACGAAACATCTAACTCGCTATCATTGGTCATAAGTCTTGAAACCAATAAAAATAAAGCATGTATTTAGGCAGTTTTATGTTCCGATATGTTGGAATCGTTACCGTATAGCATGAGCCAAGTCCACACATTTCCACTGCTCCACTGGCTGGCCATTTAACTGCAGGAGAGTGTCCAGCTGCTGCAGACCAGCCTGATCTGCTGGACCCCCTACCAGAGACAAATCAGTACATATGTCAGTACATAAGTTCATGCTGCTCAAATCTGAAGCGTTTTCATGTAACAAGCAAATTCCTTTAACCTTTAAGGTGCAGAATTGTTTTCCACTCTTTGAACAAAACATGAGTTGGCTCAAGAGTAGAAATAAAATAGAATGTGGAATGCTTTTTTTTGTGATTTTTAGTGGCCACGAATCCTCTCTGAACAAAGAAATATCAGCTGAAGATTCAACTTGTTTAAAAATGTGTGAAATAGGAGGACAGCTGCCAACATGGGGGATGGGTAAGTTGTCTAATTGACAAACGAGTTTCCTATTAACTGCAAAACACTGCTGGCTGTGCCATTTGTTAACAGTAATTCTTCAAACTGCAAACTTTAAAATAACATAACCTACAAACATGTCAAACTTTATATTTATTAGATATCAAAATCTGGTGTGACACAGTCATCAGTGGTCCCAGTTGTCTTTGGCAGTTTTTTTTAATTTTTTTAATTTCATGCAGTTATTCACAACATTATGTCAAAAAGAAAAGCACCAAAAAAGAGCGATACATAACTTGTGTAACAATGTAGAACAAAAGCAGCAATTATCTGGAAACTTATCCTAAAGTTCATGTCATATGTGATATTAAAATGAGAAAACAGGCATGTTATTTTGATAAAACCTGAAAACAAATGATAATTAAACTATGCCAAACATATTACAATAGTTGAGACTAAAGCTATCTAATCAGAAATAAAAACTTTTTATTCTTGATTTTTTTTCTAGTGAGAACATTGTTGTGGAAAAATAAGATTTACTGATAGGTCTTCTGAGATGTCCTCATTAACAGGCAGCAGAAACGCCATGTGTAGTTCATATCTATTCACAGTTTGATGTTCGGTCATGCTAACCTCTAAGTGATATGGCTTTCCAGCTCTGATGAGATGGGTGACCTTATCTGTGTCTTACTGATAAGCTCCGTTCAAATAGACACTCTGACAATCTTAGGTTAGACAGATTCTGCTGCCTGGAACTGTCTCATCCCTGGAATGCTCTGCTTGACATTTCTTTGGAATAAATTGTTAAAAATCAGAAGCTGGGTCTTCATGTCTCCCTCAACTTTGTGCCATGACAAACGTCTGAATTTAGGTGGTGACCTCTGGACTGAGTTCTAATTACACAGATGCATGCATGCAAAACTCACCTGGATCAACAGCCTGCACCCTCACAGGGGAATCTGAGCAGATGGTGAATCCATATCCATCCTTTCCTCGAAGGATGGTAACCTGCGAAACACACAGGGAGTCACCTTTTATACAAATTTTATACTCACTCTTATACCTCTACTTGAGAACTCTAAAAACTGGCAAACCAATCAGCTTCCTTCCTGCTGCATGATTAAGTAGATTTGTATTCAGCTCCTACTTCCTAATAAAACTGTCTTGACAGCAGTTTCCCAGAGAATGCAATCGGCTGGATTAGTAGGAAGAACAGCTTCAGAAAGAAGAGTCATTCTTTGTTTGATAGTTTTGAGGAGAACTGAAGAAAAAAACTGTGTACCAAAAAGTAAACTGATTGTTAATAATGCACACTTTGTTAAATCCAGACAGAGCACTCTCAGAGCTCAAAATGTGTCACAGAATAAAACAAACACATTAAAGCTTAAAGGTTTCTTCTGGGAAGCTTGTGATAAAAAGTTAATAAAGACCAACATAAAAGCTGGATGTGTGTATGTTTGTGTATAAACTTTAGTTTTTCATAGAGCAAATAAAGAGCAAGTCTAGACTGTTTTTTTAGGTTATTCACATAAAAAGCAAGATAATGTCCAGAAGAGCAAGCACTGAATCATAAAACATCAACAAGAATAGTGTCAGGCTATGATCTTTGATGGTCTCATGAGGTTGCTAAAAGTTCTGCACCTCTGTAAACTATTGTACACCATAAGGTTTTGGATTTTATTACAATTCTGTAAGGTAAACAACATAAATGAGAACACTGACAAATAAGGACTTACTGCACCGCAATGTCCAGTTACAGGATATTTCGATATACAACAAAGGACACACTATTTATGAGTTCATCATAACCCCCCCACACACACATACACACATTTCTGATGGCTCTTTCCTATTGTTTCTCTTTCTCTCGCCAAACAACTAGTGCCTGTATGAGCCAAAGTCAACACAGCCCCATCCAAAACATTTCACTTTCCATCTCATCTGCTGATAACCACAGACCCATAAAACACAGACCTTCCCAGTTTCTCTTTATTTTTATTTTTTTTCTACAGCAGAGCAAAACTGCATGTGAATGCTGCTAAACTGCAAAGTCTGCCCACAAGTGGAACACAGCAGCTTCAGAGAAATATTCTGAGGCCTGAAGCTTGTGATGACCCTAAAATGTCGGGTACAATTGTGGCTCCTTATAGTCCACTGATTTCACGTGCCCTGTATCACAATTCTCCTGACATATTTCAGTTTGCTTCAGTCTCTGTTTCCATCTATCACCAAACTCAGACTGCTTGAAGAAGAATTATAGCGCCACAAACAGAGTCAAAGAACTGTGGCACCTGCTGTAAAAATGCACACGCACACTTCACATCACTAATGTGTGTTAAATTGGAGTATTGCCGGTCAAAATACAGGACCCACATAAACTGTGTGACTAGAAAGGACATGCAGTGTAACAGGGCAAACTTATTGCTCTAAGGCAAAAGAAACTGTCACACACCAACTGGTAAACATATGTCTGTGTTTTTAGTAACTGAAGAAAGAGCACATTTGAATAAATTCAGGGAAATCTGGATGTTTTACAAGTATGGTTAAAAAAAGGAAAAAGTATAATACAAAAATATCTAAAGAGACAAGAGATGAAATGCTGATAAACATGGATAAAATAGACAAAGGCAGATTAAATTGTGGCAAAAGGCAGCAGTGGGGTTTTAGGAAGTAACAGAAAACAAATGGCAAAGCCAAGATAGTGTGAAACCAAAATTTCCATTCAATGACAAATCACTAATTGCTCAAATATGACTTGATGTGATGCACAAAATGTTCCCCAATGTGTTTTTCTCTTTGTATTTTTGTGCCTTTTATTGAAATGCCTCACACTGAAGCCACAAAGTCGCCAAATTTGAACAGTCTTAAAACAAAACAGATCAGTGTGAAGGTTCTTTTTTACTCCATTAATTACAAGACAAATTATGAGTATGAATAAATGAAGACAAATCCATGTGCAACATTGCCTGAGTGGATTAAGTATTCAAATTGTAAGAGAAAGCTAGTTTGATAAATTAGTAATTTCATGGAAGAACTAGTGAACTCAAAACATAATATTTTAACTTTCTTGTCAATTAATTTAGATAAAAATCAAAAGAAGATCAACCTGAAGCTTGTGTCCAGGTGTTTGTGACTGTGCTTTTTCCTCATGCTCCAAACCCAATCATTATTTTGAACCTGGCTGCATAAAGGGAGGAGCAGGTCTTAATTTGGTGATTGCAGAGCATGTCTTATCTACTTTCCAGCAGCGCAGGAAAGGCTAACATTAACTGCTGACAGTTGAATACAGACTAAATGAAATTACCAGCCAAAGTGTATGTGGTTTGACAATGTTATCAAAGTAACTATTTACGGTGACTACATCAAAACACCCAGAAATACATCTGCCTCATGTGTCATGCTGTATTTATGTCATGTAAGCTCACTTTTATTTTTAACATTTGACTGAAATATTAGCTGCAACTATAAATGAACATTCATATTTTTCATTTAAGCACATTCCTGTTGCATACATTTTTATGCGCAATTTTAATGTAAATAAAACTGGTTTAAATGAGAAAAGTGGCATCAGTTTGTATATTTTCACGTTTTTGTCTATTTCTCCTCTCTCCCTCCATCAGATCTTCCTTTCACAAAAGAAGCAGTAAATTATTTAAGGAGCAGAGAGCTGGTTCTCCCCTTTTAAAAGACACTTCGCCTAAAATCTCCTGCATTTACTCACAGAAAGGCCATAAAAAGTCCATTTTCTTCTGCATAGTAATAAAAGCATGCACTTGTGTGTTAAGTGGTGTGACACAGATTGATACTAAACTTTTAATGAAGCTTTTATCAGCAACCACTCCTTGGACTTCCTTCATATTTCTCCCTCTTTTTTTTCCCAAACCAACACACCTGAGGCAGCCTGCATCCAATGCAAAGGTGGCACAGCCCGTGGATGGTGTGCATCACACCCCCACCTCCTTCTCTTCCTTCACCCTCTCCAGCATTTAAATCTGCAGCCAACACACACACACTTCGGCGATGACTTTCCACCTGGTTGCCCCCTCTGCAGCCTGAGTATCGCCACAGCTTTCTCTGTGCAGCTGAGTTTGTTCTCCTGTGGTTGTGCTCTGGTGACTGGGGGGACTTTAAGGTGTTGTGAATCATCTCAACGGTAACAGCTGTCCAAAAGGTAGATCGGGGTGGGGGGACGACTTCAATCCTTTAGTATTCAGGTGACAGTCCAGTTAAATAATGCCTCTCAGCTTCCTGAAGAGCAAACAGGTATCTTTCAAATAAAGCAAGTTTGGTCCTTTGAGATTCCTGTTTTTTAGCCAAACTGGATTTCCCTCTGTATCAACTTTGCCCAAAATGATTCATCTTCAGTTTTCTAGAAATCCCTTTTCTATTAACCTTCAGGTGCGCTTTCCTCCATTCAAGCTTTAACTCCAGTCACCAGTGCACATTCATGCATGCCAACTTTTACGAACTTCAGCAACAGCCGCAGCTTCAAAATTTCCATTTACAGTCCCGCAACATTGCTTAAATCCTCCATCCTTCACTTCCTTGTCTCCTCTCTTCTTCTCTCTTCTTGCGTTAGTCCTGTGACACTCAGTCCCTGCGCTCCTCGCTGCGCGTCCTGAACAACAGAAGCCGCAGTAGTGCCTGAGATCAGCTGTGAGAGTGTGTGGTGGCGTCACGCAGGCGAGACTGGCGCTGGCTCGGCCTGCGGAGGCCACACTGTAGCTCCTGGCAGGGGCGCTCATGGGAACTCTTCAACAGCAGAAGAATAGAAGGAAGTGCCTCCAACCCCTCCACCCCCCCACAATCCCTCCAAACACACACACAGACATCCACACACATGCACTTACGTATACCTCGCCACCCTACAGCCAGAACAGCTTTGTGTGTCTGTCCCCGATAAGACCGGTTGACTTCCTGAATCCTCACTATGAAGCTGTGAGAGGTGCTATAGTTCTAACATAGGTGGCACAAGTGAAACACATATAAATATCAAAAGCAGGACTGATAGGAAACGTGGGAATAATCGGAGTGTGTAAATGTGCAACAGCAGAGTAAACTCATTTCCTCTGTTCAAGAAAAAGTTTCTGGTTGCTTTTCAGTTTGGGCTCTAACAAATTTTATAAATCGTTTTTTGATTTTTGATTTTTTTCGAACAAAAGACAATGACACCAGCCTTGTTTAGGGACACACTCCGCTCTCACACACGTCACACCTCATCACACTCTTTCCAGCGTGGTTCCCATACTCCCAGCTCCTGTCCAGACATTATTCTTGTTTGTTATGTTTTCTACTTCCACATTTCCTCTGCTTTTCCTTTCAGCTGTTCTCTCCCACCTCAAACCACTCAGTACGGAAACTCACAGGTCTGTGAACTCTTAAAAATTCCCCCCATTCTCCCAGTTACCCAAACACTAACTTTTGTTTTGTTTTATTTTTTGTTTTTGTTTTTAAGATCCGTATGTCTGGAACAGGGGTGGATTTCTGCAAAGAATAAACACCTCAATGGCAGTCCAGGAAAATAAAAGCTTGTTTAATTACTAATACAACGGTGGCCGGGCTAACCCTTGGCAGGCTCATTAATTCCCAGCTTTCACTTTAATTGCTTGGATGTCTGGCTCATGGGATGAGACATGGACAGAAAAGTGACAGAGGAGCAATGGCGCACTTGTTCGTACAATGTTAATAAAGTGGCAAAAAACTCCATTGTTTTAGGAACCCTTTATGCCAGTGGTAATGGCAGCTTCTCCCTGTTTGCCTTTTCAAAGAGTGAGGGTTACCCATCAAGCACACAAAAACACTTTCCCTCGCTTTCACACTGCGCTGTTCACCCCTAAATGGGCAGAAGGACGGATTAGAGTGAGAGAAGAAAGCATGTCTTGGGCAGAGGAGTGAAAGAAGAGTTTTTGAAAAGCTTGTCTAGGAGCCAGACGAGGCCAATCTGTTTTTTGAGCAGTGTGGGATCTTTCTCTTACTTTGTGTCTCTCTCTTTCTGACCTGAATAAACAACTATCAAAGGAGGAGGTCTCTTCTGAGCCAGTGAACAGACAAGATGAGGCTAAGGCCAAGTTCAGGATCACAGCTCACTTAAAATTTCAACGGAGGAAGCTTAGAACGCACGGTCATAATCAGACCACATGACCACAATATACAAAACTGTCAAAGTGACGCTGTGCATGCTGTTGCATGAAAATACTCAGACGATAACTAACATCTCAGACTAGAGGAAGTTCCGGACAAAACAGCAACAAAAAGACCACAGAGCTTTTACAAGTTTAACTTGTTTTTATAACTGAGACTCCATTGATCAAATACATAAACAGAACCCTCAAATAGAATAGACACACAGGTCAGTGTCTTCAAGTAAAAAGTGGTTCTTAATGATGTTCTGATTTCATCTACTGAAGCCATGACAATCAGTTTGGTTTATAACATGTACTTAAACCATAAAAGTCACTTTAAAGGTCTTAAAAAGAGCATAGTGACTACAGATTGCAATGAAAGAAAATAAGTTGATCAAAAACGGAATTTTTTCCTGGTTCAGGCAGTCAAAAATGAGTACAAAAACCCACATTTTTTCTGTTCTTCCCTTTTGAACACTCGTGACTCAAAACGTATTCACTTGATATATAAAAAACATTTGAGGGTATCTTAAAATTTCATTACAAGATAAGAGAACAATATCAACAAAATATCTTTAAAAATGTCTAAGGTGTAGATTTCTAAAAATGCTCCCACTGGGTGACAGTATCTGACAATACCTCATGAAGTCTGATGAATTAGGCATATCTGTCCCTGTAATTAAAATGATGGATGTTCAGTAGTTTTGAAAAGCCTGTATAAATGTCGTATCTTGACCAACGATCTGTAAGAGCGGCTGTAATAAATTATTCCTTGTGACCGCAAAACTTAACAATTCACACTGAGTGTTCTTCACAAATAATAATACCAAATGAGATACATCTGGTTCTTTTGAGACAAAAAGACCCGTTGAGATCTTTTTGAGGGGAACATGAACGTCTGTTGGAAATTCTGTGCCAGTCCTTTGAGCAGTCATTATGTTATTTCAATCTGGACCAAAGCTGTGCACAGACTCGCTGACAGACCAATACTGCCATCTCTAGAGCAAAGTTCAAACTGATTGGGATGAAGTTCCTTACAAAATCTGATCTGTATTTGACCTATGTGCACACACACACACACACACACACACACACACACACACACACACACACACACACACACTCACTCACACAGAAGTGGTGACAGAGATCAAAACCACCCTAAGAAGGAGGAACTCCTCCTTCCAACTGACTGAACCACTGCTGTCCCTCCAGTTTGCTAAACAGTGCATGAATGTGTTTTGGTTTTAATGAAACTTCTTTCAAACCAAAAGACGGCACACAAGAAAAAGGCTAGGAATATAATGTATCTTGCAAAGAAAATGGGGAAATTAAACTCTGGCACGTCTCAAAGAACTAAAGATTGCATTACAGTGCTAAAACAAATCGTTTATCTCCAATCTGAAGGTACCAGATACTAAATCAAAAACTTTCAGTCCTCTTTTTCATCCTTCCTTTTCATCTTTACGGCATCAGACAGAAGTGCCAGACCCATTTCCACACAGACTGTTTCGCAGCTAATGCCAGCTGACAGGCAAAGTGATGCTGGGACTGCAAATATTGTTCATATTCACAAATTCTCTGCCCCTGTAAATATAATGAGGAGAGTGGTTCTTTTCTTGACTTCTAAATATATTAAAATACAAATAATCAAATACATGATTATTGTAAAAAAAATAACTGATGCTTTCCAACATGTCAACAATTCTATTTATTTTTACTTAAAAAATGCCTAATTTACTTTAAAACTTGCAAGATTTTAAGAAGGCAATTTCAGACAGCTTGATTTAATTCCTAAGATGTTCAATTGAACGACTGGAATGGAAAATTGCAGAAACTAATTGGTATAGCACTATAGCATGAATAAAGCCCATTTTGTTTTTCAAAAACGTGGTAATTGGTTAAACAAAACTCATATCTAAATGATTAACTCAGAAGTCCTTCATCAAACATTAAAATATGTCTGAGCTGGTGAAGAGTGGGCAGATGATACCACACAGCTCTTTGTCTAGTTGGAGTTATGGCCATGGGGTGACAGAGAAAGAAACGACAGGGAACAAAGATGGAAAAAAAAAGAGGACAACGAGGTGGAGGAGGACACAGCAGTGAGGGACAAAAACACTCAGTGGTCCGGAAGGGAACAAGCACAAGGCAACAAAAAACTGGAAGAGAAAAGAGGAGAAAGTCTAAAAGGTTTTGCATTCGTCCTTAATTTAGTCTGTGAATGTGCTCTCTTCTCTTATTTTAAATCTCCTGTCCCTCACAAACTGCACAATCATATGTTTCTCTGATTCAGCCGGAGATAAAGAGGAGGAGGAGGGAGGGAGGGAACAGAGACAGGAAAGGACCATTCAGAAATACGGATGTAAAAGATTTCTATGTGATTACTGTCCTACTTAATTCCTTCTATGACATTAAAATCCGAAATTTAAGACAGTCTGTATGTAACTCATGTGTACTGCTAGCCTTGTGGGGATAGTTACAACTTTCTTACAAATGCAAATATTTTGTTTTTAGGATATCATTTTTAGATACACATACAATGTAGTAAAAGAACTCCATGAAATATAAAACCCCTAATTAATGTTTTTACTGAGCACAAGTTACATTACACCCACAAAGAGAGCAAGAGCTCTTTCTAATCCTGCATAGTAAGGTTTGTGAGATACACAGAAACTCCACACGACCACTGCTTTTCAAAGAGTTCATATCCAGGAGTGTTTCCATGAAGCAACACAGAAGTGCTTCAGAGTCATACTATTCAACAAAAACGGGTTCAACTGAACGTAAAGCCAAGTTACCTACCTGTTTTTAAATACCTAAATGACTACATGATCACGACTCAAGCAACAGAGCTCCATAACTAATTCTGCTTGTTTATATCTACCTGGTTTGGCAACATGTTAGTGGGAATGTTAACATAAAAAAAAGGTTAGTTGTTTCATTATTTTAACGAGCAGTGTTTCTACGAATTTAATTTTATAAAACCAGAATTGTTCAATTAAGTTAGCACGTTTGGTGGAGTTTTTATTTACACAGCTTGTGTTGCTGATCTAGCTGGTAAGATTTCCTAGGAGAGACTATCATTATTTAAAGACAGAGGAATGAGATATGATGAGATTTATTTTAATTTTTGAAGTATTTGACGATGAAATAAAAGCGCCAGTGGTTTAGTTTAGTTCCCCATAATGGCACATGTTTAGGAATCAAGTGGCTCAATCTTTTGACAGCAGCAAAGTCAGATGATGTTGTGACGGAGTGACAGCCTTCAGAGGTTNAAAAGTTGCATTAAAACACACAGTAAGGGGGGGCTGCCTGATTTCTGTAGTTTTTTTCGGTAGGATTTGTCACTGATTGCCCAGATTGAACTATTGTGCAGTGTTTTGGCATCCTACTTAATGTTTTTATTGGGCTGCAATGCAATAGATGCTGCATAATATCCCTCCCTTGTGTAGCATTACTAACTCCACAAAAATACCATCTTTAACAAATAGCTGAATCATCCCTGCAACACAGAAAATTGGGAGGGTATCTTCTATGTCTTCTATGTGCAACTCAAGTTTTTTCGACAAAGATGGATCTAAATATAGACACTTTAATATCGCACCTGCATTTAAGCTGACGTGTTTAAACAGACTACGTATTTTCTGTTTATTATCTTTTTTAATCAAGACCAAGGAGGAATTAGTCTCTCCTCGCAGCTGTCGTGAGAAAAAGTAATGCAGCATTCACAGTGAGGACCCTGTTTCTGATGTGTTAGTGGAGGTGGGGTTTCAGGAAAACAATAAAAGAGGGTTCTTCTAGCAGCAGTTTTATAATTAAGAGTTTTAGATCATGCAAGATTCATGAACCTGTTTTGAATGTGTTACTTTATCTTTCATGAGCTGTGCTTAAGCATTTAGATACTAATGGATCCAAACTGAGAAATAAAGGGAAATTTTTCATTTCCAAAATACAACTTACAAAATGCACGGTAAACGCTATTTTATGTATAAATTACTAAGCTGTAATGAGTAAACTGAAACTGTGATTAATTAGTATTTTACAACTGGAAAAAAAAAACTGAATCAAGACTCTTTTGTCATCTTTTCCTCACAGTAAAGAATGCTGTGGGACAACTGAATAAAGTGAAGCAACATGTCAGCACACGTTAGCAGACAAGGGACATATAATGTGTGATTTTAGCTTCAAGAGCAATAACAGCTTTTTAAATACCTACAACAATCAAACTAACTGTCTGTTAATCCTTCTAAAGAATACAGTTCTTGTATTCTTGTGTTCTGATTGTTTCGCAGGCTGAGGTGCACGTTGTGTGGGTTGGAACCAAGCTCTCAAAAGGAACAAATCCCATAACAAAAGTCATTGTATTACAGTTTGTCTCATACTTGACAAAACTATCAAGGATGCAAAAAAACAAGAAAGAAAACAGAATAAACAATACAACTATGAACCAACAGGAAAAATACATTTACTCTGTTCAGTACAATATTCTTTCAGTACATTAAGCCAATTCTGAGCTTAACTTGTGTTTAGACACTTACAGTCTGATAAAACTATAAATATTTTTGCATGTTAATACATTTCTGTTCTTGTTTTTGTAAGCACAACTAGGCTAATGGACTCGTTTAACCAGTTAAAGCAGTTATTGCTGCTTCTTTTTTTAATACTACTTGACATCATTACTGTCAACAAATTAATCTAAGGTTTGAAATATTGAAAATAAACTGACTGAAGAAATAAGACAGATACATTGAAGTGTGGAGAACAGTCAAGTGAAAATGGACTTCCTTCTTTCTGACTGCACAATTCTTATTTTCTGCTTCACTTGCAGCTCACATGCACAAAAGCCTTTTCACAAACATTGTCTTTTGAAAAATTACTTTTTGCTTCGTTCACCGCTCAAAGCTCAAACGCATAATTCAATTAGTTGCTACGGCTGCTGGGAATGTGTAACATGGAATCTGTGCAGTCACAGTCTTACTGAAGGCATGCTTATGCACTGTGAGTTTGTTGGACACAATGCAATGTCATGGGTCAACTGCTTTGTGTTTTAAATAGACCTAACCATTCAGTGTGCTCTTACATGTTTACACAACAAAATAAAAGATATGAAACACAAGCAGCTCCAGACAAGGGACAAAAAAACAATACGCACCTTAAAGACTTTTATCAAAGACAGCTATATCAGTAATAATTACGTGCATGTGCATCTGCATACTTTTCAAACTATTTATATTGTTAATGTTCAATTGCATCCACTCACATAGTAGTTTACATACAAACAAGGACATAAAGTGAAGAAAAAAGGGGTTATTTTACTTACTGTTAAGCATTGCATATTCTCAGGGTGATTGGTTTCGGGGGCAGCACCATGGTTTGACAGCACAGCCTCTGAAATGTAGACAAAGGAATCACGAGCTGAGACAGTGCCTTTGGAGCACATTTTTCTCTGTGCCAATGCGAAACAGCTTTCTGGACGCACAAAAATAAACTCCTCAAACAGTTCTGAGAGTCCATAAAAGTGGCTCAAGACAGGTAACAGCAGGCGGTTGTGGCAACAGTTGTGTGGAGCAACATTTGTGGGGCCGATATCTGATATCGAGAACAAACGAAACCAAAATTTCAAAAACACCAGGTCAGATGCATCAAAGACAAATCCTGTAAGGTGCGAGAATCCAACAACTTGCCAAAGAGAGAAATGAAAGTGAGAACAAGTGGGAGGGAGGGAAGAAGGGAGGGAGGGGTAAAAAAGAGAAAAGGAACTCCTCTCTCACTCTATTATCCGTCCGTCACAGGGCTCCGGGGGAGTTACTATGGTTACAGAGACTCATGCCTCAGTGTCCTTTTAACTATCGCTCATAAAGGCAGCATTCAGCATTGGATTACAATGCAAATCTCCCTGTTTTTCCTTTGGTTTCCTTTGGTTTCTTTATTCCAACCTTCTGTTTCCATCTGTGTATATCTCTCACTTTTTTTGTATTTGTCCTTCTGTGTACCCCTTTCTTCTGGATCACAAACTTTCAAGAAAACCACCCGAAAGTCACCCTCCGACAACAACGATTTCTTTTTACTAATCATTTTGTCCTTCCTCTTATCCCTCTGTCTTCTCTTCTGTCGCACTCTTATCTCCATCACCACAGGAGAAGGATAATCCTACCCTAGCCTGTGAATTGTTTTAAACTATGTTAGGCCAGTCTAAACAGCCCAAACATGAGTCAAAGACAATTATGAACAAATAATCATCAATTACCTGTGTTTAAAGTCATTTTTAAAATGCCATTTGGAAAAACAAACATGCAGAAGATACAAACTTACAGATTACAAAAGTTACAAATAGTCTTTTTTTCAAAGAAAATCTTACATGGTAAAAAAATATAGATTGGCTGTAACACCTGGATCAAGAAAAACAGCATCAGTCATTGGGGGAAAATATGTATATTTATATATGTCACATTAAGTTTTAAACTTAATGTGACTGCCAACATTAGAAACCAAAGTAATCATTGTTTCTGTTTATTCTGAGGAAAAGTTCAATAAAATATGGGGCAATGTGATTCTTCATGTTTTGCAAGATAAATAAAACAAAACATAGCATTTTGTATCTTTTTAAGGTAAAAGTGGTCCCACTTATAGTGGTCAGCCTCTTTTGCATCACATCATCAGTTTGACAAAAAAAAATTCAAGTAACAATAATAAAAACAACATTTCTAAGAGGAGAAGAATAAAATATGCTTGTAGTTTGTTTATTGTAGAACACAACATTAGAGTCTGGTCATTTTCCTCTATAACCCAACAGTTAAACTTAGATAGGTGTAGTAGCTGTTTTTAAAATTTTAATAGAGCAAACCAACACTAAGAACCATAAGTAACAACAGAACCCCTGCTGTGCCTCAAATTAACATCAAAGTCTAAGAAGCAAAAGGGAACAAAAAAGCTAAATCTTCAGCTACCAACAAAGAGGTGCAATCGATGCCTGGACGTGAACCTACAGAGCAGAATGGAGCAGTAGCTCAAAAACTGTTCAATACGGCAAAAAAAGAAGAGAAACCAATATTTGTGTAAAACATGGCATTCTTAGTGTTTAGTGGGGGGTTGCATTAGCTTGGTTAGGCATGTTTAACCTAATCTTTACTTTACACGGATTGTTTTGTACGTGTATGACTCAATGACTAGCTAAAGCTTCATGCACCAAAAAAAAAAAAAAAACATTATTACTGTAATAATACAGTTTCACATTTTCAGATTTAATATTTACAAAAAAAAAAACAATATTGACTTTGTCCAGTAAACCTTGTGAAGCTGACAAAAAAAATAAAGAAGAAATACAGTCACTGACCACTCCCCACTTTTCAGACAGCCGACTGTCTTTTTGGTGTATAAGGTCCATGAAAAAGAGATTCAGTTTCTTTTTAATCTCAAACCTCCTGGGGATGCAGCAAAAGAGAATGGCTAACCTGGTTGGCATCAAGCCCAGATGAGAAGTCTTTTGTCTGAGAAAGACACAAACAGTAGGGTAAAAGATGTGGAGCAGCTTGCAATGAGAAACATCAAGCATGACTGACATTAGAAAAGGGATAAAAGGAGGAACAATAACAGTGGGACAGTGGGAAAAGTATACAGCAGTAAAAAAAAAAAAAAGATAGTAAAGGAGAGTATGAATTTAAAAAGAAAGAGAATCACAAAAACGACAAAAACAAACAGAAAAAAGAATCGGAGAACGTCCACGGTCTATTGATGTTAAGTCAGACACTAACAGGTTTGACAGAACATAAAAAAGTCCTTGACTTTGGTCAAATCCCTTGTTGTACCGCTCATTCATTCAACACTAAGTCCCTCTTTTCACCTGCTGTTGCCAACAAATAAACACTTGATGAGGAGAGTGGAAAAGCCAAAAGGAAGGAGATGACTTTTACTTCACCTCTGTGGCAAACCACAAACTTCAGTTTACAAAACCTTTAAACTGAATTGAAAAGCAAATAAATGTTCAAAGTGAAATTCATTTGTTTCAGTTTAACATTAATTATAACCAAAAGTAAAAATACTAACTAAAGATACATAAAAACAAAGGTAAATTCATATTTTCATCATAAAGTAAGTTCCCTGAGATGGTAAAATATGGCCACAATATCTGGTAACGATAAATGAGTAATAATCTGATTACTTTTGACTGGAAATTCCCATACAGTCAGCTTTTAAGATGCTTCAGTAAAAAATGTCCAGTTTACAAAAACACACCTAGGGAAATATTGCCATTGTCAATACTATAGTACATCTAACTAAACTTTTCTTGTTGTAGTAATCTGTTTTACAAGAGAACCAGCAAACCGTGTTTTGTGCAAGTTATGTTTGACTGACTAGACAAAAACACGACCTGGATAGGGACACAATTACACACAAACAGGCAACCAGGGGTCCTAATGATGCAGCATGAGTGATGCTCGGTGCAGCAGGAAACAAAATAATGAGATGACATCAAGTAGTTTTTTTTATTATAGATGTCCCTGAAATAAGAGAGGCTTAGAATAACTCAGTTAAACTGCTCAGGGGTATTAGTTTCTAATGTTTATTTTTTTTTACATATATAATTTTTACAAATCTTTTTTGTTTGTTTAACCATTAAGAACTTCATTATCCATAAGTATATTTTCCTTTTCTGTATTCCTTTAGTTTGAAGCCACAAAAAATAAGTAAATGAAAACATGTAGGATGTGATGCGACATGATGCAATGCAATACAAGTCAATACAAGATGATGAGATACTTTATACTTAATTGACCTCTTGGGGAAACTTGTCTTAGATCCAAAGTGCTTCACAGTTAATTAAACAGAGAATAAACACACAGACCACACCAACTGTGCGTGTAATCACAACACGACACATGTAGTTCATACAATGGTAAGTACACATGTAGTAACTCATACTGAATACTGCAAACTCTTCTTAGCAAAAGTAAAATAAAAAACACAAAGCACTTAGTAAATATTGCAGACCCATATAACCTATAGCATCAAATGACACTTTAAAAGTCTGATAGAGGTGGGTACATATAATAGTTTTTGAGTATTTCAGGTCATATTATGCAACTCACTACTGGGCTGAGAAAATGATGTCTGAAGATGTTTTTATTGGGTAAATCAAGTGAGTTTGATATAATTTTAAGTTTTTTTATATAGTTCTTGTCAGAATAATTGTTAACCCTGAATTTTAGGAGCATAATTTAGAGTATCAGCATGCAAAGTAACAAGTTTTAAACAGCAAGCATTAGTGTTTTTTATAAACAGAATATTTCATCAGAATTTTGAAGGTTATTGAAAACAAAACTTCATATTAGTAAAAAAAATACTAAGTCAAGAACCTTGTAATCTAAACAAGGTTGGTACTCTTGTGCCGTGTTTGAGATGTATGCAGCCTTTGGATGGTAGTGGGCACATGACTCAAGCATAAACTAAAAGGTTTGCACCTTCAGCACGAAACAAAATGCATGCATGTCCCACTTTGTGTTGTTGTTTGAGTGACTTAAAGGGTTGCAAAAACAGCTGTACTGCCTTGTACTTTATGAAGTAACTGTACAAATTTTATTTAATTAAATCTTATTTAGTTTGATACTTTATTGAGTTTCAGATCTGTAAGACTGCTTGACTGGTGCTGCTTTGCTGCCATCCAAAACCTAACATAAAACTCAAATTATAAGCATTAAAGCACTGATTCTTTCACACTTCAGCAGCCATTGAATAACAGAACGACTGACTCCGTGATGTGATGTTGAACACGATGAGATTGATACCAGATTCAATCAAAAGATTGATAAAAGAATAGATTCTACCACTGTTTTATTGCAGAGAACCTGCAAAAACATGACCTTTGTTACATCCTTCTGCTTCCCCACTGGCCTGGCAGCGGCAGTTCGGGAATCCTGGTGTGATACATATGGACTTTTTTGTCTTAATTGGCTTTAATGGCAGATAACAGTGCATAAATATAAAATTTATCTGGGGAGATTTGCAGCAGATTTTCTCAACTCTTGCTTTTAAACCTCAGTACGCTTATATTTTTATTAACTCTGTGCATTATTTCTATAAATTCTAAAGCCTGAAATGCCTTAAAAAAAGACAAATGTATTTTGGAGACAAGTCCTGTGGATTTAATAAGCTAATATATACTTCTGTAGAAAAGAATTAATGATCTCTAAGTTTGTGCTGCAGTCAGCCATCCAAAGAAAAATTCCCCATTTTGATTTCAGGATGAAAGAAGTAAACATCTGTAAAAATGCTAAAGATCAATAGAAAATGCCTTCAGCAACAAGACATTGATTCTTAACACTATAAAATCTACAATGAACTATCTCAAGAGAAGTGAGTTGAAGACTTTTGCCCTCAGTCCTCAAATCTGAACATCATTAAAATTATCTGGACATACAGTACTTCAAAAGAGCAGTATGTGCAAGACCATCCAAGAATCTTTCACAATTACAATTCTTCTTATATCAAAATAGGCAAAAATCTTTCATAACACAAAAGGAAACACCCCTCACTGTGTACATGCATAGTAATACTTGTAATACAGGCAGATGACAGAGCCTCAACCTTTTCTAATTTGCTACTTTTTATAACCTGCAAAATATAAAACCAATAATAATAATACCTTTGCCTTTAATATTCAAGAAATATATTAACTTATTTCCACCTGAAAATCATGACATGCCATTGTACTAGTTAAGAATGATGAGGGTATGGGAAGACTACAATATGCTTTTTTTTTATTTTTTAACAGCCCAACTTCTTCCAGATCTGCAAGCTTAGTTCTACCTACCTTCTCCATAGGTAAATTAATTCCAGTTTTCTTTGTGTGTCCGTGGCTGCTTTAGTTACTGAAATCCTTTGCCTTAGAGACTGACACATATTAGTGTCCAACAACTTTAGATTAAAGGTTATGAGGGGGTTTTCTGTCCACAGAGAATCAAAGTGTGACCTTAGAAGCATGCTGGTCAAATTAATTATACTTGTGTTATTGCACCACAAGCAGGTAAAATGCTTTTTTAAAGACCTGGTTTTTAAAATCTGATTTCCTTAAAATGCATTAATCTAAGTAAAGGATGTTGAGATTCAATGAACCAAAAAGTGACTGAGCTATCTTTACAGACAGATTATCCGGCCCACCAAATTTTACTTGAATGTGTTTTGCATCTGCTGTTTTGGAGAAGCGGCTTCGTTCTCCTGTCACACAGGAGAACAAAGATTACCAGTGGGTCAAATGCTTCGTTTCACATCAAGTGGATGTGAGCCTGGAGTCAGTGTTACCCTTCAGAGCAAGAATCAGATGCATGGCATGTCAGACCTAAATAAACTCACCAACACGTTATCTCATATGATCACATGCTCACACGAGCCCACTGATTCATCACAGCAGACATTAACAAGCACAAAGTGAGAAAAAAAAACTCTAACCCTTCCCCCATGTCAATGTAAAACCCCTCCAATTCTAGTTAATCACATAGTGTTCAATCTAATCTGCTGATTTAAAGGCCCAGCTTGCCATCTGGAAAAGCTTGGCAGTGTTTATGTATGGGTGCCCAGTGCGACCGGGTCCCCAATAGGCTGTTGTGAAAATGTGAAACAAATATGTTTATGATGCAGATGACACACTTTTAAATGCACAGCCCCAGTGGGTGTTCTGCTATTTTGGCTTTCGCATATTTACAGACCCACATCATGAGCTTGTCGGAGAGAAGAGCATTACCCGTGGAGAAAAACACACACACAGAGAGACACCCACACACACACGTACATGTCTCTGTAGGTCACTTTTCTCCACTGGCACAATGAACGCAAGCCAAAAAAAAGAGCAGAGCTACATCTATTAAACAGCAATCAGTGATTAAGTAAATAGATTTTACGTGCATGATAAATTGTTCACGCAAACAAACAGGATTTATGCAACTTTTTAACAAGAAAAATTGATAAAAGCAGCACATCAGATTTTAGTTTTATGTTTTCCTCTTTTTCTCCAAGGTCTTCATTTACACTTTTAATTTTCTGTCTAAACTTTCAGAACAGTGTCTGAACACACTTCAAATGATTTCCTGTAAATAATGTCATTACATGCAGAGCAGCATTTGAAGCGCTACGACCAATAAATTGGGGTGGGATAAAAGAGTCTCCAACCACTGCTTCAGAAATGTTCCTTGAAAATCAGTACTAATTGCCCTGTCTCGCTTATCTCAGAAAACGCTGTTTAGCTGCCATTCATGCACGGCCTTTCTAGTTCAGTCACTCAACTCGCGTTTAGCAAAGTTTACATGGCAGCCATTTTATTACAGCTCTACAGTGTAATTAGCTGTCAACACTCGGCAGATAGGTTTTGTTGTCGCTGCAGAAAGCCTGAACCATGCAAAAAGACATTATGTCTAAGTCACAATGGTCCTAGAAAGTGAAGAGAAGCATGACAAATGACAATATGATTGTCAGAGAATTCACCCCTTTTCTGTTCTGTGGGCATATTTCCCATCAAGTCTTCTGCATCGCTTGTGTAATAACGTGTGTTTACTTTTAAAAGAACCTGTAAGGTGATGTG
This sequence comes from Kryptolebias marmoratus, assembly GCF_001649575.2. NCBI lineage: Eukaryota > Metazoa > Chordata > Actinopteri > Cyprinodontiformes > Rivulidae > Kryptolebias > Kryptolebias marmoratus. The sequence continues at coordinate 15,722,677 of NC_051443.1, forward strand.
TCTAAACTTAGCAATATAATCAAAATTTACTTGAAGCAAGTAACACTGTTCATCTTGTGACAAGCATGGTTGTCTTGGGAAAACCTGTATCCTGGCACTCACTGGGATGTTACTTTGACAACTGCCAACAAAGCATTTTTGCACACCAATACTTTTCACATGGCAACAGCCGGACAGCAGTGAGTCTCAAAAAAGCTCCTCATAAAGGAGCTCAAGGTCCACAACAAAGAATCTGAGGTGTTCATGCAGCTTCAAAGCTTCCAAGATACCACTTTCGTGAGATCTGATGCGGAGAATAAACTTTTTCTGCAAAAACCCCGACCCCAGGAGGCCACGGCAAAGGGAATCTACCACAAATGTCCCAACATCAGGCATTGCACGACACTCCACAGATGTTTTCTTGTCCGTGCTCATGTGCACAGGGGCATTTGGCAGCAAAAAAGTTCAACTACTCAGTATCGAGCAGGACACAATAATGTCATGATTGATCAATGTATAGTCCATGCCCCTAAACCAACAATGTTTCCCTCTCACTCTGTCAGATTAGCGCAGCATCATGTGTCGATGGGCTGCCAGCTTTGTAGTCAAACATGATTCTACCTCCAGAGATTTGACCTGGTGCTGACAAGGCTGTGACCTGGCACACATCTCTGAGAGAGGGATTAACCAGTCGCACTATGACAGTGTCTCTCTGGTGAGCACATTAACGTGGATCAACATCCAGGCTTGTAAAGGACAATATCTGCCAAATAATTTTTACTCAGCGTATATTAAGTTATAGTAATGCACTTTAAAAAAAGGTTTGCTTATATTTTCTTATGATATGTAAAATCTTTATACACAACACGACTGACTGGCCTTAAAGGCAATGGCTTGTTGAAATGAACACACAAATAATGATTTTTAATTTGTCTTAAGTTAATTTTGACTGAAAGGCAGTGTTTAATCTGAGACCCTTCAGATTCCCCATGCTGCTGCAGTGGAACAGCATCACTTGGTTCAACTGCGGGTCAAATCTTTTAAACTGAACTTGCAAATCTCATTTATTTTATGAGTGCTCCTTTTAATGAACCATGCTGTAAATTTAGGACTATTCTTGGTTTAAGGCTACTATGAAATGCCAAAGTGTGAATAAAATGGATTTGTGTTAAAATAGGTGGGTTCTGGGTGTGGCAAAGACAGTTTTTTTTTTGTTTGTTTGTTTTGTATATGTTTATGGTCAGATAATTTTTTAGAATGGTGACTTTAGTCTTGGTTTTCTAACAAAACAGAAAAACCCAAATGATTGTTTGAAACAAGCATTAAAATGATGTGAAACAGGAAATTCATTTTGTAAAGTAAAAACACAATTACTGGGTGCTGCTAAGTTTGTAATTTTATTCCTGACATGAATTTTCTTTTTTTTTTCTACCAAGTCTCTAAAAGTTTAATTGCTTCCCTTTTTTTTAACAAAAGTGTTTTTATCTAATAAATTTGAAACTTAGATCTTAATCATGTACTGAACACAAACCTAACACAAAGGTGTGTAATGAAATAAATAACAATTGTTCTTCTTTTTTATTTTTCTTTATTTTTTATTTTTTTTTGGCAAATTAAAGTCTTTACTTTATTGGCATTGTGTTCTTCCTAATTACACAGACTGTGTTTTTAAAACAGTGGCTCGAAATTATTGCCAATAAAAGAATCTTGCCAAATGGACAGTAGAAAACAGAATTTAAATAATTTAATAAACCAAGAAACATACAACCAACAGCTCTAATACTCATATTCTGCAGATGAATGCACAAATATTACCAGAAGTCTGATATGAAGATAAAACTTTCTAAAGTTCGATAGTTTCATGAGTTTGCTTTTCCACCTACCTTTCTGTTTTCAGAAGGAAGCAAACTAATAACCATTGATTAAGGATTGTTAATTTAATCTAAACACATAGGAATAAACCTATGTCCGCAGACAAAAAACTGTTCAGGATGTTGTATCTAAGTTGTTGGTTCCAGGGTAAAACTAAATCATAGCTGCTGCTATTGCAGTTGTATAATTATAAATAGAGGATTTTTGGAAATGTAGCAAAATAATGAATGTTTCTTAAGTCTAAAAGGTTAAAAAAACAAGCTGAGCTTGAATATAGCCCTGTTCCTACCAGATATTTCAGGATCTTCACTGAGAGAGATATCAGACGCTTACAATATAAATACAATTTTATTTCTGCAGTAAACAACACAAAATTACCTGACAGTTGCAAGTAGACTGAGAAACTGTATCTATAAAATTAATTAATAAAGTAATTAACTCTAGTTATAGGAAGGAAAAATATGTTTTTACAATAACTGATAAAGACAAATGTTTATTGATACCATCAGATAATCAAGTGTATCTTTTTAAAACATAAAAGATAACAAACACTAATAAATCCTCTATTATTAGTAGTAGATTCTCTATTATGACAGCAGGCATGATGGACAGTGTGGGTCACATTAGTTACAGTTAATACACAGAAGAATCACTGAGTCCATTCTGCCAAGGAAGAAAAATAAAAGAATCCGACAAACATGTCACAGTGAATAAAAAAACAGTTATATTTGAGAGAAAACATAGAGCCGAGTGAATTAAAAATACAAATGAGAAGGAAGTGTGAAATGGACATGACAGCGAAAACGCTCAGGACTGTTGAAAAACAAAACACGATTTATCACCGTGAAAGAATGAAATAGAAATGGACAGAAAACAAAAGGAGACGTCAGTGAGTGTTTGGGTGCATATTGAGCGTCACTGTAATGACTGAGGTTTGGGTCATTTCTATGTCAGTACATGTCATGCTGCAGCAGCGCCTCCATGGCCTACATTCTGCCAGCTGGCAACACACGAGTGCATGCATGAGTATGCATCCTCTACTGACACGCACAGGCACACAGACCAGATGAGACAGTAGTGGGGCGATATTGTCATAGGGAAAGATGAAAACATTATACATATTTTAATGCAATAAAGCATGCAACTTTTGCAGTCCACGCCATGCTGTAAAGTTCATCATCTTGCAAATTCGTGCAGTGATCTTCCTCAGAACTAGCAGGTACAAATTCTGTGACAAGAACACCTTTCACATGTCAGATCTAAAGGCTAAACGGATAATTTGCCCATGTAACCCTGAAGTAAAAGTCAGTGTACCCATTTGTTTCCTCCTGGCTGAGTCTTGTCCAATCTGATACCTCTGTCCCAGTTCCATCCAGAGAAGCATAAAACTAATTTTAAAGTTGCATGAGAAAGATTAGCCTAGTTCAGCCAAGCGGCGTAAATTGGGATGGGTTAGCTAACGTCTTATGATATCCCCGCCATTCTCACAGGCAAAAAATGGTATGTAAATAGAGACAGAGAAGTCACTTGGCAAAAAGAGGCCTAGGGCTGTGGAGAGTTAAACAAAGAGCGTGTGGGAGTATTTCTATGTCATAGGGTCAAACTGATGCTAGCAATCAATAATCCACTCAGTGGGTAAGATAAGCCCCTTCAGGGGTCTATCACTGAAAATAATTGTGTCCAATTTAGCCAAGGAGGAGAGAAGTAGATAAGAACTGGGAGATAAGCAACATGTCCTCAGTGTCATAAAAACTACAACAATGGAATACCAGCAAGAATATAAATGCAGAAGGGAAATGTAACGACACATTGAGAGAAGAGCAACAATAAAAACAAAGTAAAAGTAAAAAACAGGGAAAGAATGACAGAAAATAAGGCAAAAGAGAACACATTTTTTTACAGCATCTTTATATCCAACCACTACTGTCCACGTTGCAGGTTTGCTGCTTTGCAATGCCCCGTGCAACTTCCAAAACAAACCCATGTGAGGTGAGAAAAGTCAAGAAGAATAACACAAGCATGGTACTCACCTAGTCTAGGCTGCCCTTATGGCTGACAGAGAAGCATAACTCCATCACACACATCAGTACCACCATCAACTACAACTGAGGAGAATCATCAGCAGGAAAAGAAGGAGCCCTCAAAGATAATGAGAAGAGATAAAAGAGTCCAATCAGATGTAACTGTGTGTGGTGTGTCTGTGTGTAAGGGGAGAGCCACTCCAGCCAGCAATGAATGGTCGAGGAGAGCTCTGTCTCAATCTCTCTTTCTGGCAACTGTGACGCGTCAGGGTTTCATCCAGACCCCTCCCTCCTCTCCGCTCTCTCAGTTTTTCTCTCATTCGCTCGCCTAATCCTTTTTCTTTTTCTCTCTCTTAATCCCTCGCTACCCCAGTCCGGTCCACCTCCTAGTCTGAAGACTGATTTAAAAAAAAAACATACAGCAGGGAGCCGGGCGCACACAAGCACGAGAGTATACCGTGAGTTTATGGCATGTGTTTAGCATATACGAGTTGTTTTTCATGAGTTATGTTTATTCCAGAATGGTTTGTCTGCAAACACTGTTGGACAATAAAGTAATATTTCTATCTGGTCTCTGCTTCCCCACCTTTTTAAATTTCACTACTTTCCATACTGTTGTATGTTGTTGTAACTTTTATGTTCATTTACATTTTAGCAATATTAGTTAATTAGGATAGGAAATGTCCCAGTACTCCTACTAATCCAAAATTATTCTCGGAACTGAAAAAAACAAGCCAGTTTAAGATAACTTAAAGATCCACAGCCTTCTTAAATACAATAAAGTGTGCTAAAGACTCTCTAGTGACCCCGTTCCACCCAGTGGTTATGTAAACATCAGAGACAAAAATATGTATTTTTCACTGGTGAACGTAACTAAAAAGGGTTTGTCTTTCACCAACCATCATCCTCCAGTCCACCCAACAACTGATTCATCAAAGCAGTAAGGGTTTCCCTGTGTGCTCACTTTTTTATCACAGTATCTAACTTAGCCTACAGCTGTAATACTCAGTAGTTGACATCTAGAGTGCACATTTTCTTTTTTCACCTAAAAACAAACTTGGGGGCATTTGTTCAGGTAGTTTGGTTGATCTGGGTTGATGAGTTGGATGTTATTTGGCATTTCCATGTGACACATTTCAAAGCTAGGAATACTGGAAGGGGATGTCTTAAACACTTAAAATTGCTTTTAACCATTAAAGTGTAAACGTTTTGTATTATGACATATTCAGGATACATTTTTGTCATTGCAGCTGCACAAAAGAAGGAATCTGAGCCTTAGTCATCACTGTTCTCTGACTTCTAATGAGGTTAGCCTACCAGTGTTGCTGTGATTGTGTTGTCTGGGCACTTTTAGATGCTTCTTTCTCCCCAGCTCCTCCCCAAGTAGGTAGTACCAGCCTTGAACCTCCTAAAGTGCAAACAAAAACATGCACACGTGTGATAGTGTGTATTATGAACACATGCACATTAATAATCACTGTGAACTAAAAGATTCAACATAATAAGGACTAAATTAGAAATGAATCATCACAGTGACTGTACAAATATGTGGGGCAGGGAGAAACTCACAAACACAAAAAGAATGAGTTTGTTTGTCTGCGTCTTTAGGGCTGAAAATACTCACACACGCACACACACACTTACCAGTCACAACACTTTAATTTGTTTTAGCATTTGATGCTTAAACATCTGTAGTGCTGTATTGTAAACTATATTAGGTTTGTGTGTTTTTGAATTTGTGTAAATGTACATCTGTGTTATTTCTTTAACTGTTTTATGCTTAAAAGACACCATGCAGCCTGCAGCAGATTGGGCCTGATTCATAATCCTGATGGACACGGTTTTACTAACAATAGCTTAACAAGACTATTCAATTTTGCCAAAATTCTACTGTCACACATTTGTTGTAACACACATATGCACACTTTCAGCCATCTTCTTTACACTGAATAATGTGGCAGTATGGATAATGACAATAATCTCCGTATATAAAGCATCTTATCGAAGTGGACAGATTTCTGCATGCTGTGGAACAAGGGGGAGGATAGGCAATGAACTTATTTAGAAGAATGGGGGAGGGGAGGGCATATGTCCTGAAAAACAGGGAGGGATTTAAGCCATCGTTCGATATTACCCTGCCCATGTGGAAAAAAGGGGAAAGATTGGGGCATAAAGAGTGCAAAGAGGTAAAAGCACCACGTGACAAAAGGGTGAAAACAAATGACGAGATGTGACAGCAGCTCCCAAAACAACAGCAAACACTTAAACCCAAAATGCTTCGGAAAAATAAACCAAAAAAACCAACAGTAAGACAGAAAAGGCAAACAGACTGGGACTGACTTGTAGGAAAAGATGAATGAAACAACAACAGAAGAGGAAAACGGATGTGGTACAGAGGATGAGGTGACAGTACTCCCTATGACTCAAAGCCAAATCATTCTTATTAGCATATTAAGCCAATTAAATATTAATTGAGATAAATGTTAGAGGAAACAACCCGTAAGCTTCAATGAAATATAACTTGTTTTGATGTTTGATTTTCATGTAAATGTCGGAGTTAAACAGTACATACAAAAAATTATTTATATTATTATAAATCACACTTTAAGAAGTTTCTATATTTTGTCCAAGAATTCTATTTTTACTGTCTTAAAATGAAGCAATTCTTTCTATTAGTGCAGTGAGCTGTTCTACATGAGCCTATTCCAGCTGTCTCCAGTCCATCACAGAAACACAAAACCACTCCTAAAGTCAATATAGAATCACTATTTAATCTAACACACACATTTCAGGACTATGTGAGGAATCCAGGGTGCCCAAACAAAACCCACTCAGGCGATGAGGAGCCCATATAAACGCAGCACAAAAAGGTCTGCACAGCTAAAATACAAGCAAGAAACCTGCTTGCTGTAAGGTGACAGTGCATAATAAATACCAAAAGACGAATGCAAAATAAAAAGCAAAATAACACTTAGGTCCTAACACATTCCACGTCAAATATGTGCATGCACTAACCAAGAGATGTGGATGTTTTTGTGTGGATATGGGGCGGGAGGAAAACATGCACATCTGCAAAGTCAGTGAACAGACAAAAGAATAAATTAGAGCTAAATATTTAAACAGTGAAAGGAAAGAGGTAAGAAAACCATTTATGATATTAAACTGCCGTGTTGCCCAATTCTGGTCAGTCTACTATCCTGCATGTGTTCCTGCTTTAGCACACCAGACTCAAAGGTAAAGATGACCTCAACAGCTTGTTATCAGGTTTTGTAAAATCATTTTAATCACCAGGTGTTAAAGCAGGGAAAAACCTGAAACCTGCAGGACGGTTGATTGAGACACACAGAACAGTCGAGCCATTTTCACATTAAATGGGACAGCAAGTGAATCAGAGTTACTCTGTTTGTTTCCTTATATGTCTGGAAAGCAATTAAAAAGTGACTAAATCTGAAATGTTTTATCTGAATTGTTTCTTCTTACTTTTAGGTTTGTTTAACTGCATGAGGTTGTGTGACTGTAGGAATGACGTTACCATCTTGTTAGTTGGTGCATCCCTTTATAATAGACAAGATGGATTGCCAACAAATCCTGGTGCCAAAAGTATAGGTCATATTTGTCACTGGTAATCCTGTTTGTTTTGTCCTGCATGACCACATTTCCATTCTTAGATTTCAGCATTTACATCCACCTTAACATGGTGCTGTGGTCAGACACTTGTCTGTGTAACAAAACTAATCAAAAAATATTGTTCTGAGTATCAGAAAACTGCAGATAGATGAGAAGCATGGGCAGAGGAGGAAAATATGATCCGGATCACTTTTCTGTTACATTGCAAAAACCCTATTTGGCCATTGCAAGGCATGTGCTCTATAAGGTTTTTTTATGTACAGTAGTAACAAAATCACCTACTGGTTTGTTTAATTTTAAAAAACTGTGATTAGCATTTCCAAACAGGAGAGTTCTTTTACAATCATTTTTATATTTGATTTCTAGGAAGTTTTCAGTCATATGAGTTTAGTGAGTGCTGGTTCAGACCACAAACAGCTCAGAGTTGTGTCCTTGCAACACAGTTTGAAACATTTCCTTTCATTCCCTCTAATAAGCATCAGGGTTTCTTATGAACAAAAAATACAAAATTCTAAATAGATCTATAATGATTTTTGTGCATCTGTGAGATACGTTTTAATATTTTTTTTGTTGTTTCTATTCACATTTTTCTTTTTTATATAGTCTTGGTTTAAAAAAACAGCTGGTGACAAGGTGGCATCATGCAAAAGAGCATCTTGTTTTATTTCCTATGTACTCTAAAGTCTTAATGTGCATTACTATATTGTATGTTCAACATGCAAGAATACCAGTTTAAATATCAGCACCTTGGTTAGAATATTTTAACGCTAATTTTGTAAACGACAGAATGCTCTGAAATGCCTAAAGAGTGTGTGTATAATCTGTGTTTGTGTGTGTTTCTTAAAACCTTTCAGCAGAGAGACTCGGTGACTCAAACTATGTTCCCATTACTTTATCTGGAGGCAACACTGCAGTCGTGTAACACTGGTAACCTCAAAGTGTTTCCTCCAAACTATTGAGGTCACTGGAATTTATTTACACTGAATTAAACTCCTAAATTCATGGTCTGATGGTTAAAACACACAGAGGGAGACACACACAGACAGCTTAAAAGAGCACAGAATAGCTTTTAGACCTGCAGTCTCTGTGTTCAAACTTACCTTTTCTGCCTCCATAAGGGAGCGTACACCAAAGCTCGTGCAACCAAGCAGCATACTCACTCTGTTGACATTGAGAGGCAGACAGAGAAAATAAATCAGTAAAAGGAAAATCAATTAATACCCCGAAGCAAAATCAGGGTCTCATCTACTCTAACTCAAGTGCAACAGTTTATATCTTTTTATTTCTCCTGTAGTGTGAAGTGAACCAAATAACAAATGAAAACAAATCAACTTTTTTGCTTTTAACAGTTTTGGCATACACTCTGATTCGATTTGTTGGGGTTTTTTTTATATAATTTTACTGCAGAGTGCTGCCATAAATATAACTCTGTAATAACTTCAAATAGAAAAGGTTTGAACTCTGTGTATGTCTGCAAAACAATAACCCATAAAAAAGACAAACAGAAGAATAAATTTAATTCAAGTCTGTAAAAAATAAAATAAAATTGGTTATAAATAGTTTTGATGAAAAAAAATGCTTGTATTTGTATTAAATTATTTAGTTAGGACCATTTGTGTGGCTGAGGTTTTGCAGAGGGCATCTTCAGTTTTGCACACATGAGAAAAATAGTTCTGGACAAGCTCACAGCTGGAAACGAGCCGTGCAGCAGCTGATGCTGTTCTGATGACAACACTGGACACCAGGATAAATGAACACCTGACCTGCATCTTGTCTGCATTCAGTAAAAATAGCAAGCAGCTGAAGAAAAATAATCCTCACATTCAAATAGAAACACTAAGAGGTCCTTATCTTTTCACCAATACGATCAAAATTCTTCTCATCTTAAATATACTTTATGCAAATAATGTTTAATAAACAATTGTTCCACAAATTGGCATCAGTAAGACTCTTCTGGTTTGTATTCTTAGGGTAATTTTAATCCAGGTGAAGGTGAGCCTGTACACATTATAATCCTATTCAACAACAATACATACATACATATGTACATACGTACATACTTAAAACCAAGTCATTGTTACAGTGAGAAATAATCAAAATACACAATATTGATCACTTTGATCTTGATAACTACATGGAAACAGAAAATCTCAGGTGTTCATGTCTGCACCACTTTTATTCACTTCCTAATTGTGTATTTATTGTCAAATGCAATGGTTAGTGTACATGGACATGAATTGATGGATGTGCTCAATTAATTTTGTCCTTTAAATATCCAGTAAAATTGTATCTTTATTTGGACTCAGAAATTCTTGTAAATTCCATAATGTGTCATGTAGGTGAAATACAGCTCAGTCTTCAGTATTCATGAAGAGATCAGCTGAGCTTGGTTGGAGCAGCACTTTGGCAAATGTTCTGTGGTGTTTAAGAGGATTTGCTGAAGAGGCAATGCCTCCGACAACTTCCCCGACAGCAGCAGCACAACAGCGGGGCATGTTGAATAAGCACATTGCATGACATTTCAGCTGGATCTTGTTATTGCTTCTGAGATGAACGCAGGTGCTGCAGGGCTAAAGATCAGCCCCGCAGAGATCACAGAAGGTAGGTTTGTTGGTAACGCTTCCATGTTGGTCATGTTGGTCTTGTTTGTCGACAGCCTTGTTTGCAGGCAAGAAAGCTCAAACAGTGTACATGGCTCTCTGTTTAAGATATAGCCAAAACCAATTATCTATCCTAGATTACATAAGAATGAACTGAATCTTGTGACTTTTTATATTGGAGGTGTTTGATGTGCAGCTGTTGATACAGTTGGTCAGATGATTGCTGCTCAGCTAAAACAGCAGACTGGATACAATGAACAGATGCTACCCTGGTTTACTGTAGAGAAAGCAAAAGCCAGCTTGAAAATCCACACTGGGGTATAAAATGGTTCAAGTGTAAGAACAAATAAAGATTGTATCCAGCAAATACAGAATATATCAAATGTGTGTAATTTTACTGTGAAATTTGCTGTGACTTGATTTTTCCAAATTAATACCATGGGGACATTTGGTGTGAATCAAGCTTAGATTTGTACAAAAATGAAAAAGAAACTGCAATTAATCTGTGTTGCAAAAACTGTCCCAAAAAAGATCTTAATCTTGAAAATGATTCCCTGATGCTAATGTGGCTGCTGGTGTCAGATTGTCACCATATATGAAGTGCCTGTTCACACTTTTGTTACACGCATTATGCAGTAATTTATCTTAATCAACTCAAGGCAGAAATTATTTACATAAGAAAAGCAAAAAAATTGAGTAATTATTCTACATTCAATGGAAAGAGTCTTTAACAGCATGCTCAAAATAGTATTCTTCTGTGTTCCTAGTGCACAGCAAGCTTTTTTTTCTGCCCTCTCAACACCGTTTAGCTCAAAAACATTTGTGATCCATTCGACCAAACATCCAATGACCCTGTTTCGGCTCAAGTCTGCTGAAGCAGGAAGGCAAACAACTCATTCACTCTGCCAGAATGAGAGGCAAAAACAAACACACACTGCATGCAGCTGCATCAGTTGGGGGGAAAAAGGCATTTAGCTACCCCCAGTAGGAAGCCTTATGTTTGTGCACACGTGGTATACTTATTCTGTTGCAGCTTTTTAAAAAATCAAATACTAAATCTGACTTTAAATGCTAAAACAAAATTCTACATGTTAATTATTCTGTGTCAGTTCTATTATCATCAAGACTAATCACCATCTCCAACTTTCTCAGCAGGTACCTTGTTGTAGAGTCAGAGTTCCACACTGTAAAGAGGAGTCTCTTATGAAGGTCCTCTTCACTGATTGCACTGCCAATAAGAGAAAAAAAGTAAACTGGTATCAGATTCCAAGGGTTAGTTCAAACTCAGCATATAAAGTGAATTTACAACGAGGGTCAATTTAGAGACAGAAGTGAATGTAGAGACAAAACTGAATGCAGATTTGTCTGTGGCAGTGGAAAACACTAGCACTGTTAAAAATATTGAAATCCTGAGGCTTACTTCTGCTCAAAAACAAGCCAAGTTTCTACTGAGTTCTGAGATCTGCAGTTCTGAACAAAAACAAACTAATTTGATTTATTGATTTAGGTGTTGCCAGTTAGCTTACTTCTGGCAGACAGGGGTGAATCAGCACAGGCTGCACAAAACATCCTAATTGTGCAAAATGTCTCACACTGTTCCTGTTGTTACAAAACAACATTATGAGATGAGTCTTACACGTATATTCACTTTTAAAAGGGAACCTGGAAAGCCCAAAACTCAAAGACATTTAGCCTTTTTTTAATTCAGCAGGTTTTATCTAATGGTGTTGGTATTTTACTGTACATACTACATCCTTTGTGTTGCACTAAAGCAAAATTTAAAATAACCTCTATAACGATAATCTTATTTAAAACCAAATTGCTCTGCAGCTGTCTGAATACTTACAAGTAAAAGGTCTGTAAGAAGACGGGGTTTCTACAGTGAGGAACCATCTGAGTCTTCTGTCTACCTGCAGGATCAGGGTCAGGAAACATGCCAACCTGCAAAATAAAACAACAAAAAAACTGCTTTATTACAGAATCAGTAATTTCTTATATATATTGCATACACAGAAACACGTACCTTAACATAAGAGTCACATGACCTCTGGCACTCACTCAGCATGTCTCTTGCCTCCAAAACTGAACAGACAAACAATGATGATGAAACATTTTCAAATCTTTTCTGCCTTTATTATGTTTCAAAGTCATTTACAATATATCACGTATTTTTCTCATTAATCTACACCTTTTAATGACTTGTGGCAAATAAATGACAATATCTAGTCTTGGACAGGTTCTTTTCAGCAGTTTTATTTTTTGGAAAACAAACAAATCACTCACATGACTGAAGGCTTGTTTAACAGCTGATTGTAAATTGTAAAAAATTGTTTGTTTTAGTTTAAATAAAACAAATCAGGAAACCACTCACTTATGATGGTTGTAATTTGTTTTAAGTTGTTTGTTTTTTTTGTTTGTTTAAATTACAGCTGAAAAATACTGCTTGCAGACTTTATTAAGTTGTTGTATCTCGATGATTGATGGGAAACATGGTCCTAACAAGAGAGATGTGAGCTGAAACATTGAAAAGAACACATTTCACACAGAAAAGTTGCTCAACACAAAGCGTGGCAAAGATGCTGGTTGCTCCCAGCTAAATTTAGGAGGGAATTCAAACAAAATGGTAAGAGAGAGCTTATAAACTTGTATTGGTTGTTGGAATCACTTACTGACTTCATAAATGTTTTATGTGTTTTTGTTTTTTTTACTTAAGTATTTATTCTACTTTACAATCATTTAGAGGATATGTTATGTTGCAGTGTTGTACTGTTGTACAAGATTAAACATTCATGAATTGAAATAGTTTAGAATTTTAGGAGTAATGGGCCCTTCACAGAGAAATAACAGGAACATAAAATATGCTGAGAGGGTAGATGGAGAATCACAAATAAAAACAGTGTTGGTTGCTGGGAAACTGAAATAAACAGCCACTTTTGTTGGATCAATGTAACCACCAACCTTCGCTTTTCATCATTAATGGCTGCCTGTTGTGGTTTGATTAGTGATCTGCAGTGTCCCAATCAATATTTATAACCTGCAAATCAGGCTTCCAATACAAATAAAGCCACAGTGCCATTATATTTATATTTATTACAATTATTTAAAACAATATGGTGATAAACAGGCACAGAGTATACAGTGTTTTTATTAAAATGAACAACAGTTGTGTCTCTTAATGTGAGCAGCCGTGACGTGACTCACCGCTGACAACAAGTATTTCATGCTTTTTGGAGACTGACAGTTTGAGCTGACCTAAAAACAATAAGAGAAGAAAGGTTATTACAGGATGATATATATATATATATATATATATATATATATATATAGTCAGGGTAAGAGAGGTTTGCATAGAGACATGTTTTATGTGTAAAAAATAGTTGTTTCAAACATTTAAAAGGACAAAATGTTGCACTGGTTTCAATTCTGTTCAGCATGCGTCTCACCACAGGGTTTAATAACATCTGGAGCAGAGATTTAGGACAACTCACTCATAAAACTGTAATGTTATAACTAGGCAGGACTACAACAAACAAGTCTCAGGTTAGCCATCTGTATTATTTAGCCGTGTTTCTGAAAACTAGCAAGCAAACTGCTCTGCTTTCATCATAGTGGTGCATCTTTTCTGCATGGAAAAATATGCAAAACTGCTTTTGGAAAGAAGTAAAAAGAAGAAGGACAGATTTTATTTGTGAGGAGCAAAGCTGAAATACGGCACTTCAGCTGCTGAATGTTCTGCACGTCAGCACACAGAGTCAGGTTTGTGAGGAGCGGATTGAAAGGTTAAGTTAACCGTCTCTTTTTCTAATGTTGGGAAAGTGTATGTGCATGTAACTCTGGAGTTATTCCTCCTGGATTAATTTTGGGGAAAGCTGGCGCTGCACAACAGAGGTCAGTTGTTGTTATTGAGAGAACCCGTAGTACTATAATCACTAAAAGCTGTCAGCTGATTTTGTGCAGACTTGTGAACAGAGATGAGGATCAACACCATCACCCAACTGATTTTTCAGCTGTAAGTTTAGCAAACTGAACAAAGACAGATGTTCCTCTGTAACAGTTTATCATGGCTAGACTGTAGTGGTTTATGCTGCCCTAAACAATGATAGGACATCATTTATTTTGCAACATTCAGCAATTTTTGTAGCTTGGGTGTACTAACGCAATAGCTTAGCCTTCTTAATATGAACATGTTCTGTTTTTTTAAGCTGGACAGAGTTATTTCAATCATCAAGTTGTGTTGACACATTCTGCTGCTATAAAACAGAGAACACTGCTCATTTTTGCAAGATTTTATATAATTAGATTGCTGTACAATATTTTATGTTTGAGCAAGTGCTTAATATCTCAATTTTAGTTATATCACAAACTTAAAATACATTTTTAGTTCTGCTTTTCTAAAATTTGAGGCATGACAAAAACAGTTTTCCTTTCTATGTGTCCATAAGAATTAGTTGATTAGAAATATCTTTACTTAACAGTGAACTTTAAACAAAACAACAGCATAAAACTAGTGTTACCCTGATGGTTTAGATAAACCTTTGCTGTAGATTTATATTTGGCACAAGACTGAACTCAATTTTCTTATCAAACTTTTTTTTTTAAAAAGTCTGCAAGAAAGTGCTAACAAAATTTTCTAAAATGTCTGTTATTTTATTGTTTTTGAAGAATTGGATTTAAAAGTAAACTCTGCACACAGATCATTACTACATTTTCCTTCTATTTCAGAAATAGCATGTCAGCTGATGGTTACAAGATATTGAGCTCGACAACATACAAAACTGGCAGCAAATCAAACACAAGCCAACACTGATGGAAGTTCTGCCCACGTGCAAACCAAAAAAAAAGGTCAAGCAGCCTCAAGCAACTATTGATTGTATCTGTGTGTATTAGTCTTGTTTTAGTATATTTGTGAGATCATAAAGCAGGGGGTCACTTTACTAACCAGGTCTGACAGCTTTGCTGTGAACAAATACTGAACAACTCAGTCAAAGTATAAAGATACTGATTAGACATTCAGTTATGGTAGTTAAGGTTAGAGTAATAAAAAGAAAAATATATGATGCCAGGTGCGCAGAGCATCTTCTTCACAGTGGGAGAAATGCAAACAACTATGGTACTCATCTTTCAATAGTGATCAAAAATATATATATACATATTATCGATATAAGAGGGAGAAAAGAGCTACTATGAAAAGGTGTTTTGAATGATCCTTTGAAGCAGAATAAGAACTGCTACTTTTCTGCATGAAAAGAAGGCTTTTTTTCAGGCGCTTCCTAGTGAGATACTCCAGATAAACCATGGTCCTCAAGGCCCACTGTCCTGCAGGTTTTAGTTGTTTCCCTGCTTCAACACACCTGACTGAAATGAATGGGCATTGACAGGCTTCTGCAAAAACTGGATGACATTCAGAGTAGATATTTCAATTATTTAAATCAGATGTGTTAGAGCACGGAAACATCTGAAACATGCAGGACGGTGGGCCACAAAGACCAGGGATGGGGACCTCAGTTGAAAACACGTCCAACTGGAAGGATAATCTGGGGGAAACTACGACGATGAAAGAAGGGCTCTGCCTTCAAAATGGTATACCTTTGAGGGCTTTTTCTTTCCCTGCATTTGCTCCACAGTTGTTTACAGAAACTAATAATAAAAAATGTTGTTTTATTTATTGACTTTTTGCCATTGTTCACAAGTTTTTCACAATAGTGGATTCCAATGTTTTAGCTGAGCATATGCTGCACAGATTACCACACAGTTCATCAGCTGATAACTGTATAATACATTTGCATAGATTTGGTTTTTTCTCATACTTGAAAAGCTCCTACCCAGACCTACAAAAGATCCTGTAAAACAGTTTCATGAATTACAATTAGCTGCCATTTGGTCATGCAGTGCGCACACAAAAGAAGAGGAACTGCCTCTTGTAGTTGTAAGAACTATGAAAGATTTGTTTCAAAAGCACCATATGTTGCTAGACCTGGGAACCATTTAGTCTCTGCTTTGAAGAGCTGATAGAACACCTGACTTAGGAACAAAACCTTCCACCAGGCTGTGAGACAAAATAATTCATCTTTGAAAAGAAATGTTCATTTTTCTGCTTTGATTATTTCTATTTTGTTTCAGTGAGGAGCATAAACTGACTAACATCTGTGAATTTGTTATAAACTCTTATGTTCTACAACAATTATTAAACATATGCTTGAATATTGAAGGCTTGGTGAGTATGAAACATAGATTACAGCATGAGTTAAACATTTTAATGACTGTCCTCACAAACACAATCGCTGTGTTTGCCCAGTCTTTGACTACTGCCCGTCATTTGTCTGCTCGCTCATTCTCTGTTTGCCAGTTTTTCCTTTTTTCTCCTTTCCTGTACACCTCACGGTGCCGCTGACAACTCTAGAGACTTATTAGTCATGTTGACATGGCCACAGCTAACATTGGCTTTGTGCTACTCTAAATTAATCCTGTTCATAAGAGCCCGGTCCGAAGCTAAAATGAAGGCGACCTACTGTGTGATAATGCTGCTGGCACTTCAGGGCTTGGGTACAAGACATGTTTGTCGTTCCCACACTAAACTTGGCATGGTTCTGATAGCATTGGAGGAACAAAGAAGTGAAAACACAGTTAGAAATATCTTCCTGGTCTGATCATGCCTCATACAATGGTAGTTATGAAACATACTCAAATGTACTGGACCTATGTCACTCTCTATCAGCCATACCAAATGAATAATGATTAGTGTAGGCTGACAAAAGACCAACAGGAGACAGGATATTTAAAGAACAGTAATAAAGGTTGCAGAAATTTGGTCCTTCTTTAATCTTCTTTATATCCAATGAATTATAAACTTCAGGGTATTAGATTGGTGTTGGGTTTTTTTAAATAACCATTTTATATCAAACTAAATATATTTTTAGATGAGTTCAATGTGGTTCTGTTTGATTCCTCTGATGAGTTCAGGTTCACTTGTGACTTTAATAAATAAATCCTTCTTCCAGTCATCAGGTAAGTTTCTGCTTGTTGTTTTGGTTTGTTTCCAAATGCTTCTGAATAACAAGTCATTTGGCTCATTATTTGAAAGGAAACTAACAAAAATCAAAACAAAATGTAACATATCTCCTTTAAAATAGATCATAAATAAAGGTGCCTTATAGCAAATAATCTGGCAAGTATTATCACACCTGGCAGAAAAGTATTTAAAATTTAAAATTAGTCAACAGAACAAAAAATACAGAGGAGATAATCTGGGCTGATTCACCGTCTGACTGAGATGAGGAATCTATTTTGGTATTTTTCTCTGACGTTAGGTGTCAATATTTACAATTACAGGATATTTTTATGGATAAAGTTCAGTTAGCAGCTTTAAAAAGTAATAAATGTTTTAAGAAGTCAGTAAATTTTGGGATAACTCACGTGAAGCTATCCTCACATTTTTCAAGTCAAATTTTTTTTGGCGTTTCAGAAATGCACTGACTGTACCCCGGGGGAGCAGAGATTGTTGTGAAGTTGATGCACATGGAAGGATTTCGAGCAGCAGAGAGTTTAAAATACCAGGCTGGTTAAGGTGAAAGAAGGACAAGAAAAAGGTTCCTTCAGCCTCAAGAGAGGCACCATATTGTTACTAGAAATGGGGGAGTATAAATAAAGCAATACTGGATAACAAAATAAAAGCTTTCGTAGCTGAGGTAAAAGTAAAAAGTCACCTGAAAAGCGTACTTGTAAGCAAGAATATTAAAAGTCTAAAAAAGAAAGAAAAAAGCAGCAGAGCTAAACTTTAATTATTGTGCCTCTTCAAGGAAAATATTCATGACTTTGCTCAAAAGCAAAATTCACCATCTTCCTTTTTTATGCTTACAGCGATTTACAAAAGGCTTTTACAAAAAACTTTCCATTTACCTTCATGAAAATAAACCAATAGCCATACTATAGAAATTCAGTCTTTTTTGCAAGTTTGCAAACTGAGCCAGATATAAAAACTACGGTTTTAGCAAAGAGATCGTTTAATCCTTTATTACCTACTCTGTTAATTCAAGCAATCATTCAATTGATGGATTTGTTTTTGCACAGTATCAGTAAAGACCTGAATATTTACTGTATTGACAGTGGATTTATTCCTTTCTGATCGCTTCCCTGCTGAGTTTGAGTTTGTTCAGGTGCCAGCACCGTCAAAATGCTAAATCCCGTCCAATTCTGTCCCTGAAAATAAACAAGTCAGCGCTAAAAACATGAGCTTTAGATAGATGCAGGCAACATCATAAACATGGAAACAAGAAAAAAAAAGTTTAAACAATGAATCTAAAACAGCCCAAAGATTACATGTGTACAACCACAAAACAGGAAATGTTCACCCCGCCGTACTGAACAGCTGGGATTTTAATTTTAACTGTCCGCTGAACTTGTTCCCAAAATGACTCGGGCTTATCCCCATGTTGCTTTAATGGAATCACAGGTGTGTCTCTCTCTTGGTGAGCCACGCAAAGATCGCAACTGCGCTCAGTTACTCCTGCATCAAGTAAGTTGTCCTGCTGCGGTGGAGGACAGGTTATAAATGCTCCCTGTTAGCCTTGCTTGTTGTGCTGCCTCCTGAATAACATTTTTATCTGAAAGTACTTTTTTTTCTCTCATCTTCATTTTTGTCCAGTTTTTGTAATAATGTTAAACAACATTTCCTTTGGATGTGAAAAATTGAAGCGCTACATTTGTTTAGCTCTCCCCTGCTTTACTTATCATTTTTAGACAATTTGTCAACCTTATAGAGACTTATTGTTGCACGCTACAAGAAAGCTTAAAACTTCTGAAGGTGTCATAAATAGATAATTCTTTTTTTTCCTTTCAATTACTAGTTAATAAATTAAGTTCTTAATAATTATTCAGTTTCATAGTGTTTTAAAAGAGCTTGTAGAAATTTTGGACATTATAAAGTTGGTTAAGAACACTCATGGCTGTATTGAATCATTAAATTAGACAGTATTGTGTCCAGTTGTGTCCAAGGTATTGTATTCAGCTGCATCCTTGTCACCATGGAAACAAAGGCTATGTCCTGCTCTTTTTATGATGCCCTTGCATGTTTTCATTTGATTGATTTAGGACTGGAATGAACAGTAAATTGAAAATGATTGAGAAAATATGTAAGGGGGAAAAGAAAAATACATTTTGCTATCAAATTAACAAAACAGGCCTTGAACCAGCTAATACAAGGCTGTGAATGTGTGCCTCTTAAATTTTACCTCCCGTCCTTTTTTTTTTTCTTTCTTTGGCACAATTGTCCTTCCTACTCATTTGCTACATTTACATTTGAAATCCTGCAGCCCAGAGTCAGGGGACACTGTCAGTCATTAAAGCAGCTTTTATCAGCAAGGAGGAGCAAGAAAAGAACGGACTTAATCCCTATTCTGAGAGATTTTCCTGAGAACAGGAAGCATTTCTTAAAGTTGGGAAACTGCTGTGCGCAGGCTTTAAAGTTTTCATCTGGGGCAAGTGCCAGTTCATTCCATTTGATCCGGGTGGGAACAAAGAGCAGGATTGATGAGAGACACACAAGGTGTCTTCTCCTCTTCTTATTGAATTTATTTTAACAAGCTTTTCATATAACCTCCCAAAACTCATCTTTGCTGCCAAATCCTGTGAAACCGAACTCTTGCCACATAATCTAATCAGGCCAGTGGATCAAATTTACTGTTTCCATTTAATCTACAGAGGGAGACACCTGTATGTCAGATGGAAAAATGACTTGACAAAAAGAATATTCTGAAAGAATTCTTTCAGAGTTTCAAAGGCGAGGGTCTAGGGAAATTCAATATCTGAAAGGCTGCACATTTTATATAACCAAAAGCCCTTGGCACATGCCTAATAACTTGAAATTCTCTGTGCATTTTAATCATGGCAAAAGGGAGTTTTCCCTTATTACACATAAGTGTTCAATTCAGTTCAGCTCAGACAACTTTATTTATCCCCAAGAGGCTATTCAGTTCGGCAGTCCCCCAGGTATACGCACACCCACGCCAGTATTCATGCGTTGGCAGAGAGGAGCACGGGATAAATGCTCAACAGGACGGGATCAGCAGGGAAAACTCTCCTGTTCGTGGGCCGCAGAAAAAATGGCAGCAAACAGAAGACCAAACATTTTTTGGCTCACAAATCAAACAATATTTTTTTTTTCTTGTGTGCGTCAAACTGAATTTTAAATCCAGATTTCAACCATTTTTACAACTAAAATATTTGAATTTCCATTTCAGTCTTTAACTAAACTGAATGAGCTCTATGAAAGCCTAAAGATTGTTAACAAAAGTGAAATATTGTTGAACTTCCTTTATGAACAGTTAAATCTACAGAGATCAAAATGTAGAGTTGAGTAATTCATTTTAAATTCTGCAAAAAGAAAATTGAGAATAACTATCTGACAAAGGTGTGAATAAGAATAGGTTGTTCCAGTTAAGGAACATTCAGAAAAATATATATATATAAATTCTGGAAACAAAAAGGCTTTAAGCTGTTGTTGTGAATGCTATAACTTCAGGTCATTTAGATCAGATCTTCTGCCGGAAATCAGCTGAAAGTGAAGTGGCTGCATGCTAACATAACATAAACTAACATATGATAACTCAGAAACTGTTACTTCAGTGCATAAGATTTATATGTGGTTACTTGTGAAATTTTGCTTTTACTTGAAACAAAACTGATTAACGCATCGTTTCCCACAGGTTTTTTTTCCTTTAAAAAAGAAGCACCAAAGTTGGCAAAACAGGAACTTAGCTTATAGGATGCTAATCACATTCTTTCATTCAAACATTCATTCATTTTCTACACCCACTTAATTGTGTTCAGGGTTGCAGTGAGTTTAGAGCCAACAGCACACTGAGCATAAGGCAGATATGAGATTCTGACTCTATAACCTTGAGCAAACATACCACGATTTCAGGACAACAAAACAAATACAATTGTTTTGTCTCTGGTATCCCATTAAAAAGCATTTAAACAGTAAGAATGGTATGATGAAAAACTTTTATGGGTTTTAACATTGTGACTTTTTTACCACAGTGAAACAATGATCAGCCCATGTTTTTCACGTAAAAACCTCAATACCCTTTAGATTCACCAGTAAAAAGACGAGGCCTTTTTCTGGTACTACTGAGCAGAAAACAGTAAACATGCCATAACTGATATCTCCTTCTGTACATGTCAGTACAGTTGCTCTGTTGGTTTATTTGTATCACTTATCACAGGAAACTAGATACTCAAACCCACGAATGCCCCAGGGAAAAAGAAAGCATTAGGTCTTCACTTGGTTCGTGGCTCGAATTCCCTCTTTGGCAGTAAAAAAATGTACTCTTAGGGATCTACAAGCACACTATAGTAAACAAAAGAAGCTTTCTAAAAGCTCACAGACATATTTGACCTAGTTCTGAAACGGCACACTGCCAGAATGAACTAAGTAAAGGCCAAAGTAGAGGATATATACATTCATACATAAAATAGCATAATATAAGAAAAATTATTAGCCTTATTGTGTCGTATGAGGTTTCTGATGCTGTGTGTACCACTGATTGGTTTGTTCTGATCAAAGTCGCTGTTTTCTTGTCTAGACTTGAGTCCTACGTCTGTGTGAGAGGGAGGGAACGTGTCCATGTTGACTTTGGTGTTGGGCCTAAAATATTTATTTGTGGCGGAGCAAATGTTTATCTAAAAGCTCATTTGAGATATCTTCATGACAGAAAGATAAATCTTTACTGTCCCAAAGGAATGCTTTCACTGCCTGAACATATTCCACATATGAGCATAAACACACAACTTTGTGTTTCTGCATGTCTCAACTTATACACACGAGCTGCATAAAGGCACAAATGTATCTGGATCTGTGCAACAGTGTTAATGATGGTACCAGAAGGAACAAAACGTCTGCTAAAACAAGATCTTCTTTGTTTCAAGTACTTTGGAGTTTAACCTGCAGGAATGCATTACTGTATTTTTACATAAGCTTGTTTTTATGAGAGACAGCAGTCAGCCATAAAACAAAACAAAGCTGTCTCTAACCCACCTTAATGCATATCATGTCTTTTCAAAACAGATAAAAACCAGTAGGTGAACATTTTCCATTCACCGTAAAGAATATAAAACTCTCTCGTGTAGTCGGGATGTTGTGATAATATTTAGCCAGGACTTAGCTCCTAACCTAATTCACACGCATTAATTAGGCCTGCGACACAAGCATCGCAAGCATAAAATACTAAAAAGTTAACTCTCAACTGAAACCACACCTCTATAATACTTTATCCATATTAATTTATCCCAACTGATAAACACTAGATTATAGATGAGGTTTTAAACTCAGTAAACAGTGCAGGTGCACTCTCCCCCCTCAGTTTGGATAATGCCCCTGATAAATGATTCATTGTGTCACCAGAAGAAGAGGGGAAGCCTCATTACCAGACCAGGTGACACGTTACTACATCTGAGCCTGCTTGTCGCTGCAACTAACGTCCTGCTCGTCCTGGACGCGCCGCAGGACTGATCGTCTGTGGTTTCAGTCCTTCATGTAACACAAACACATTCCTTCACGTGCACTGACAGATGGATAAAACTTATTTTACCCTCTTTAGAGCCATGCTACAATGAACTGTGTCGTAAATTCTGAACGAACTGTCACTTCCTACAGTCAGTGCGGTTTCTTTTACAAGTAAAGAAATTGACCTCACCATGTGGGCTGAGGAGAAAGGATGGTGCCTCGGGAGAGTTGGCAGGGGACTTCCGCAAGTAAACTCTCAGACAGGTCATCTTGTAGAGAGCATGTTACCCGCTTCTGTAAATGACTTGGCTTCAGCTGCAATAAAGAGGAGAAGGAAACCTGATGCCTGTTTGAGCACGTCAATGTGGGAACTGCGTACAGTTAAAAGACAGAGGGGAAAAAATAAAACACCTCGAGATATACGCAGCCTACAATAACATTTAATTATGTAAAATATTTACAGTTATGGACTGGTGTGGAAGATTGTAATAATTACACTGAGGGAACGAAAGCACGGCTCAACACTTTTTTTGTTTTATGTCTTCGCATTTGAGATTTCATTTGAAGCAAATGGAGACATTCAGTGTGTTGTTTACAGCTTTGCTTGTCTACTATCAAATAAATTTACAGCTCTGTAACAAATTGTTACCTTTTTTTAAGGGGGGGGGGGTTAAAATTAATTTATAAAAATACTTGTAACAAATTTCTTCCAATCTGATCTGACGGCTTCAAGAGCTTATTTAGACATTTTAAGTTCCCCTTACGTTGAACAATTTTCATTAATCAGTAGAACTACTTTTATAATTAAGATCAAAAAGGTTTAAGAGCATTTGTAGAAAAAAATCTAGAGATAATCCAAAGTATTTAATTCAGCAAGTAAGGAAATACAAACAAAAGCTGACTTTAAAGCAAACAATAAAGACAAAGAAAAAGGTGTTAATACCCAGATTAAATTATCAGTAAATGTGCACAATAAAATCCAAACAATCCTGTATTGTGTGTGTGTGTGTATGTGTGTGGCAATAATCCAGATTACTTTTATACCATGACTTAACACACCTCTGGGTGAAATGTGACACAACAACAATTTCTGCAGCCCACTGAGTGGACATCTTGCCCAGCAGCAGTGTACCAGTAACCCAGAGATGAACTTTCAGATTTAATCCTGATTACCATCTGACCTGCTTACCAAGAAGGCACCCGAATTGAGCTTTATTTTAAAGCTAAAAAAATCAAATCTGATTGATGGATTTCCCACTGCTTGGCACACACAAATTCAACTCAGCAATTATTGTTCACACGCAACACTTGCAGCCAAAAGCGTCCTCACAGAGACTATTTTTGCCAATAATCATATCTCCTGCTATCTCTTTTTCCTGCCTTTTGGCCCTTTCTCAGGACTTGAAAACTCAAGATCATTTTCCCTCTTCCTCTCATGCTAACCTCCCTGAACAAAAAGCCCTGATTCATTGGGTCCTTATCGGTTACAAGGAAAAGAAAACAAAAGAGTTCTCTGAAACCTTTACATATGCTTCCCCTCGGGGAAGCAGGACAGGACTTCCACATGCCAGTCATTCACAAAAAGAGACTCGTTAACGACAACAACAACAACAAAGTGTGTTGTTTAGTTTCTGACACGTATTAGGGAGTAACAAACTAATGTTTTAATTACAATAACAAGTTTTTAGCCTTTGGTTTTTCCAGCATCAAAAGCAACACATGATCAGCCAAAGCAACAATCAAATCTTAATGCCTCAGTCAAAAGTTTTGGGAGCTTTTCCTCTCATTTTGACAACTGCACGTTACAGAAAAGATAAGGTTGTGCAAGGTAAAGGGAAATTGTTAGGAGAGGGCAACATCAGGTGAAAATGGAGGAACGTAAAGGCTACAGGAAGACAATTAAGATCAAAACGATAAGTGGGCGAGAACGGGACATGTTCTTTGGGACGATAAATTTTCAATTTGCATCAAAAAAAAAAGAAGAAAAACTGGAGATGACTGTGCAGTTTTGACTTGGGAGGAGAGGAGGGATGGAAGAAGATGGGTGGTCAGGAAAAAAAAAAAAAAAGATATTCAGACTGCCACGGCGTTCGTGCTCTCCAGGACGCCAATCTGGACCTCGAACTCAGTCCTGACAAACTCTGTAAGACAAAAGTCAGCGACGCACTCGCAGCATTGAAACAAATTCAGTACGAGAGGCAAAAAAAACAAAAAAAACGGGGGAAATTTTAATACAAATTCTGGAAAAGTGTTGCAAAACTAATATGGAATGGCAAATATAGATATATAAAAAAGAAACGTTTATAGAAACACTAAATCAAGTAAAAGCTTTGGCCAAAAAGAGCCATTTCCCAACTATTGCTGGGTCACATTCAAAATTAGTCATGTTAGGAACTTTCTGAATTATAACAACTTTATGCAGGTTTTTTTTACTTTACTGTAGTGCAATGGCGCAATCTAGTGGTGGCAGTACAAACTGCAGTGACAGATTACAGTCATCAAAGTGCACTAAAACATGTTATTTATATCCACACACCTCAAAAAGAAACATGTGTGTAGGAATAATCAGTCATGAAAATAGTGAAATATCATCATACTGATCTACGAATGGATTTTTTTTTTTTTAATTTGGGCACAGTATTTCACATTTCATTTGAAACCGACGTCTGAGTGTTTTCTTGGGACACAAAAACAAATGTGCTTTTCTGGAATTTCTGCCCAGCTTCACAATTTCACAAGTAATTTCAAATAACCACTCCATACCACCTCTCTGTTCGTTGGTTAGGACATAGACATGACAGCTGAAGGTAATCACTGTCACAGAATATGTGCAAGAGTGGAGCTAAACTAGACACTTTACCTACAGGAAAGGCGGACCACAAACATGACACAGACAAAAGGCGTGAACAAAGGCGGGAACAAAGAATCTAACAACGAACTGAGGACAATCAGGAGTCTAAAACCTGTGGAGGATAATTACTGACTGGAAACGTGTGCTGATTACTAATTAAAGAGCTAGGGAGCTGAGGACACCTATGAGCTGAGACGCAACAAGAAAAATTGCCTAACCAAATATTGTAAACATAAAAACTAACACAAAAACACAGATTTTGTGACACTCAAAATGCTTTAGTTTGACATAATGAAACTTTTCATGTAAATACATTACAAAACAATAAATAAACAAAGCTTATTTGCCTGATAACAAAAAATAAATTGTTTATTTTTTTGTTTGCTGCTGCCAGTTTTGGTTGATTTAGCTAACATAGCTTAGCTTATCACCAGTTTAATGAGACAGATCCGAGTGTTAAGGTTATTAATTCATATGTATATAATAATAATATAATAGTTAATAATAATTATTTATTATTATTAGGGTTCAAATACAAGCCTCTTTAACGTTATTAGCCTTTTGAAAACAGTATCACTTATATGTTCTTGTGAACTCTTGTGTTAACTATTTTACTCCTGAAACTTTTAAACTTGGAGTGTTAAAATGTGTAAGTACTGAAACTTACCTTTTCTCTTGACGTAGTGAGACTTTGAAAGGCCAAAAAATAAGAAAGGCGCCTTTTGAGTGTCTCATTTGGTAGAATGACTTTTTCCTAACAAAGTTCGCTATAATGACAAATTCTTACTGTTGTTAGAAGTTTACCTAAGATATAAAGTATCATTTACGCAGGATAAATTAGGTACTCTGCAGTTTCTTGCTCCGTTCTGTGCTGAATGATAGAAACATGTTTACTGGGCATGCGCGCAGGAAACCATGACAAATACGTCTAAAACTACGTAGCAATTTACGTACTTTTTATAACGCTGAGCGTACTTTGGTTTACACTTGAATATTTACGCTGGCGAGTGAATGTTAACTTTTTGTTTGATTACAGCAGATGCTGAACGTAAGAAAATTGAGCTGGAGAACACTTGTTTCACCGAGGGGACTTCGTTAACTAGTTGTTTCTCTTTTTACGCAAGACAGGTAAGTAGCAAGGAAGCGCCTCACGTGAATTAAAAAAAAATGCCTAACGGTACTGCTTAGTGAGCTCTCCCTTCAGTAGCATTCACGCAGAATCAAAGTGCCTTTTCCAGTGTTTTATAAAAGCTCTTTAACTTGGCCTTTTCGAGTAGCAATGAGAATATTTGAGTCGTTGTGTCGCTTAGTGCTACATGCTACATTTTACGTAAGCGCATCTGTGGATACTGTCACTATTCTTAGTAAACATACATTGTGCCTTGGTGTGTAATCTGTTTGTCTTTTCATCCGATTAGCACTCAAGGATTTTTTCATAGTTGACAAATCAGACATGAAAAACCAATAAAAGCAGGCTGATTTAATTACACATCCGACTGCCATGGAGTTTCTCCCAGTGCTTGACCCACTAGACAAACCTAAAGAAGGAATATGGTGAGTATATTAAGACTTAATAGCAGCCTTTTCATGGTAAAGTGTGGTAATAATGTTGCATTTGACGTCCTGAAATCGTTTTGTTGTTAACAGGTATTCTTTAATACCAAGAGGAAGTACTCCAAGTGTTAGTGTGGGTCATACCTGCATGTTTATTCCCTCTGAAGATGGAGGGAAAGGTAGAATCCTTATAGTTGGAGGAGCCAATCCCAGTGGGAGTTTCTCTGATTCCTGTGTTATAAACTTAGGTAAAAATAAGAACCAGTAACAATAGGATAAGGCATTGAGTCGGGAATCGCAGTCATATATCAGTAAAACATTTGTTATATTTGTTGCTTCAACTTGATAAAACTGGACTGCATGTTTGTCTCTTTTTACCAGATAACCATGAGTGGGACACTTCCGAGTGGGAAGGTTTGGAGGCCCGATACGAACACTGCAGCTTTGTGCCAGAGAGCTGCCCACAGAGCCTCTGGGTGTTTGGTGGGGCACAGAAGGCAGGCAATCGCAACTGCATCCAGAAAATACAGCTTTCTGGTAAATCCCGCCTGAAATTTCCATTATAATCTGCAGTTGCATGCTCCTCGCAAAGCTGCTTTCTAAGTATGTGCCGTTACATAACCATACGGCGAGTTTGTACAGGAATTATAGGTTCAGGTTAAGACGACGCGGTTCATTCTGTATATTCTGTGCCCAGATAATGAGCCTTGCTGGAAGAGTGTAATGGCAAAAGGAGAACCCCCAAGTCCCAGGACATACCATGCCAACTCGGCCTGCATCGGGGACAAATTGTTTGTCTTTTCAGGTGGCGAAGCAGGTGCTGCTCCTGTCTCAGATGCTAAACTCCACATCTTTGACACAGGTTAGCATGGAATGAACCTGCTGATTAACAAAAATATAAATAAAAAAAAAACAGTGCATGACACCGTAGTTAATTTTAATCACACATTGACGACAAGAGCGCACCTTATTCAAAATGTTGGTTCCACAGATGTTTTTAGTTAGTTTTACTTTTCATACCTCCTCTTAGGACTGAATGGACAGCTGTTAATGTTCTTAATTAGTGTTTCACGGACTCACCTTTTAATCTTGCTGCACATGCAAAAACAGGCCAATTTGCTTGTTCGCTATTTTTTTATTAATAGCTGATGTTTAATTGCTTTATACATTTACTAGCATAACTGCTCTAAACTTCAAGGTCTAATTCAGTAGGAAAACAGAGAACACCTGTAGCAAGATCCTTGTATTAGAGTTGGGAAAGTGTAATCCATTTAAAGTTTACTCCCGCACGTTTGCAGACATATTCTCACATAAATGACTATGATAGTCGTGTTTTACACCAGCATATGTATTGAATTTGAGCTACCTCAGAAAAAAATTGATCTTTTAATAATTTCTACTTCTAACTTTGTTTTATTGTTGATACAAGTAATATTTTTTAGATATATGTTGTGTATCATTGTGTTTCAGTATCTTCCACTTGGTCACAGCCAGAAACTCATGGCAGGCAGCCAGCAGCCAGGCATGGCCACATTATTGCTGCAGTTGGCTGTAAGATTTACATTCATGGAGGAATGGCTGGAGAGAAGTTCCACAATGATGTGTACTCCCTTGACTCAAGTAAATCCCTCTAAACGGTCTAAATGAGGTTCTGGGATGCTTTAAAATTAGGTCTAAAAATACACACAAATCTGTCTTTAAAGGAAACATGAAGTGGGAGAAAGTACAGACCAAAGGAGATATACCACCAGGAGTAGCAGCCCATTCAGCTGTGGCACTAGGCGCAAACCTCTACATCTTTGGAGGAATGACTGCAGATGGCGCCATCAACTCCATGTACAGATTTAACACTGGTATACACTACTCTCCTTACTTTAAAGGCAATCTTTTGTAGTTCCCTTTTATTTATTAAGCTTTCAACAAGCAGGTTTTTTCATAAAATTCAATGTTTCATCTTGTGCTTCCAGATAAAAACAGATGGACCCTGCTGAAATTTGCAGGAGACATGCCACCAAACCGCCTGGACCACTCCATGTGTTTAGTGCCGTGGCAGCTGTGTGAGGAGACTGGAGATGTGGAGCAAGCCAACAGCTCAATCTCTGTAGAAACAATAAATCTAGCTTTTGTATTTGGAGGGATGGACACACAGGGTGTCATATACAACGACTGTATTGTTACGGTGGTGAAATGAAGAGTTAATAAAATTTGTGAACAAGTTTCTACCCTTGTTTGTGAACTGTAAAAGTTGGAATGCTTCATTCTGAGGCAGTCACATGTATCAGAACTAAATTAATGCAACAGGAGACCACCAAGGAACAGTTTGTATCAAACATTTATTTCAGTGTCTTTCCAGAAGTACAAGGATTTGACACAATAAATAATTTTCAACTTTGCCTGTGAATAGAGCCCCTAGTCCCACAGACACCCTACTGAATGTACCCTCAAATACCTCCCCCCCCCCTTCACACAACCCCATCAGGACTGCCTGAGAACAGCAGCAACAAGCCTCATCTGGGCTGACGAATCTCCGCCTTCAAGCGAAGAGAACACTTGCCACACTGAAATTTGTTTTAGTCTTTCAGAAAATTCAGTGCGGTTGCTTGTTATCGTCACCCCTGCCCTGCCATTCCTCTCACTATTGAGTCCCATCAGTCTGTTATGTACATGGAGATCCCACTAAAGGGGCAAGGGGCAACTGAAGATTCACAACTGGTCTACAACTCATCCTTTTCTTGTTCGCCGTCAGCACCCTCAGGTGGAGGTCCACCTGCACTACCATACAGCTTGCCAATGATGGGCTGAACCACCTCCTCCAGCTCCTTTTTCTTGGCCTGGAAGTCTTCCAGATCAGCATCTTGATGAGACTCCATCCACTCAATCTTCTCCTCCACTGCCTTCTCAATGGCCTCCTTGTCTTCATCTGACAGTTTGCCACCAAGCTTCTCCTTGTCGCTGATCTGGTTCTTCAGAGAGTAGGCGTAGCTCTCCAGCTCATTGCGAGCGTCGATCCTCTCCTTCAGCTTCTTGTCTTCATCAGCAAAGCGCTCAGCGTCGTTCACCATGCGCTCGATATCCTCAGGCGTCAGGCGGTTCTGGTCGTTTGTGATTGTGATCTTGTTCTTGTTGCCAGTGCCTTTGTCCTCAGCTGTGACGCGCAAAATACCATTTACATCAATTTCAAAGGTGACTTCGATTTGTGGAACGCCACGAGGGGCAGGGGGGATCCCAGTCAGGTCAAAGGTGCCCAGCAGATGGTTGTCTTTTGTCAGAGGACGCTCACCTATAACAGAAGTGATAGTTAGGCTTGTGCAACATTTTATTTCACACAAAAAGGTTAATATTTTTTGGGGTGGCAGTGTAATGTGTAATTCCTACCTTCATAAACTTTAATGGTGACAGTTGGCTGGTTATCTGAGGCTGTAGAGAAGATCTGGGATTTCTTTGTTGGTACCACAGTGTTCCTGGGAATCAGTTTGGTCATCACTCCTCCAACAGTTTCAATACCAAGAGTCAGGGGGCAAACATCCAGAAGAACCACATCACCTAGAAGAGAAATATATTTAGACACCAAAATACTACTTTCAAGCTTAAGTGTTCTGAATGCTGTAATAGTGTGATAACTTACCAGTGTCCTCCTCTCCAGAAAGCACACCAGCCTGCACAGCAGCACCGTAAGCCACAGCCTCATCAGGATTAATGCCCCTGGATGGTTCTTTGCCATTGAAGAACTCCTTCACCAGCTGCTGGATTTTAGGGATACGAGTAGAGCCGCCAACCAGAACAATCTCATCAATGTCAGGCTTCTTCAGGTCAGCATCTTCCAGCACCTTTTGTACGGGCTTCATGGTGGCACGGAACAGGTCCTGGATGTACGAGACAAAGAAAGGGATCAAGACACTTGCAAGACTTTTACAAAACTAGGCTGATATAACAATGTAGCATTTGAAAAATGAATTGTGACTTAATTTACCATGTTCAGCTCCTCAAACTTGGCACGGGTCAGGGTCTCAGAGAAGTCTTCACCCTCAAAGAAAGACTCAATCTCAATGCGAGCCTGGTGCTGGGCAGACAGAGCTCTCTTGGCCTTCTCCACCTCACGACGCAGCTTCTGCACAGCACGGTTGTCTTTACGCACATCTTTGCCGGTCTTCTTCTTGTACAGCTTGATGAAGTGATCCATGACACGCTGGTCAAAGTCTTCACCTCCCAGATGGGTGTCACCATTGGTAGCCACCACTTCAAACACACCGTTGTCGATGGTCAACAGGGAAACGTCGAAGGTGCCACCACCAAGATCGAACACAAGAATGTTCTTCTCGCCATCCTTCTTGTCCAGGCCATAAGCAATGGCAGCAGCAGTTCTAAATTTAAACGGCACAGATTAGGGACTACATTTAAAGAAAAGAAAGATTTTTTTATTTCATCTAACCAACTGTGGTTGCCTGATACTTACGGCTCATTGATGATTCTCATGACGTTCAAACCAGCAATGGTTCCAGCATCTTTAGTGGCCTGGCGCTGAGCATCGTTAAAGTAGGCAGGCACCGTGACTACGGCATTTGTAACCTTGAAAGAAAAGAAAAGCTTGAGATTCACACATTTTTAAACCAATTTATTCTTTGATTTACATACAATTTGAAGTTTTCATACCTTCTTGCCCAGGTAAGCCTCAGCAGTCTCTTTCATCTTGGTCAGGACCATGGCAGAGATCTCTTCGGGGGCAAAGGTTTTCATCTGGCCATTGCCAATGTCAACCTGAATATGGGGCTTGCTCTTCTTCTCGAGAACCTAAAGGAAGATATGAATGACAGCAATTCTTTAACATAACCCAAAAAAATGAAAAACAAAGAAAACACACCACTCTGACAATCAAGAGTAGTAACTCACCTTGAAGGGCAGGTACTTTATGTCCTGCTGCACAGTGGAGTCACCCCAGGTGCGGCCAATCAGTCTTTTGGCATCAAAGACGGTGTTCTCTGGGTTAGAGGTCAGCTGATTCTTAGCAGCATCACCAATCAGACGCTCACCCTCACTGGTGAAGGCCACGTATGAAGGGGTGATGCGGTTACCCTGGTCATTGGCAATGATCTCCACACGGCCATTCTTGAAGACTCCAACACTGAAAGGAAAATGCATTCAAGATTAATTTAAATACCTTTTTTGCATGCCAACTCAAAGATGCATCAGTTTGTTGTCCTTTTGAAAGGATATAAACTAAAGTTACTGTATTCCTTACCATGAGTAGGTGGTCCCCAGGTCAATTCCAATCACAGTTCCCACGTTCTCCTTCTTGTCGTCGTCATCGGCATACACAGTGCCGACCACAAGCATTACGACCCACAACAGCTTCATATTTGCTTTCTTTATTTGTCCCAAATAAGAGAAAACCTACAAGAGAACAAACATGTGTAAACCTCCAGACCGTATGCAGCTTACAAAAAAAAAAGTCATGCCGAGCCTCTACTCATGGTAGACAGGAAACGTGGCCACCGCCAGTAAATCTACTAAGACATAAAGGAGAAGCTCAAAACTTTACCTGGCAATTTGTTAATTTGGAGGAATAGGGTTATGTCTCGTTCAGTAATTAATGAAATTATTGCATTATCACCTTGTATTAAATTAACCACAAGTGTGAACACTATTTCATAATGAGGAAAGCTAAAAGTAACTCCAGTTAGCATGTTATGTCTATTTTATAACGCGTAATATCTCTTAAAAAAAACTCTAGTAGTTGCGTTGGTTATAACATGCTAGCCGAAACGTGAATTGTTAGCTTAATTCAAATTGTCCATCTTATAACTTACGGGACTTTAAAAAGGATTAACATATTAGATTGTTCTATTAGCATGTTCATTGCATTTAGCATACATACCTTACTGAAGTATTTCCGATGAATAATTAGCCTTAACGATGTGTCAAATAGAACAAATTTCTCCGAACGAGCTGTTTTTTTTCTTCTACCTTCTCTTTATTCCTGCCTGTGTGAAATGATGCTAAGAGATTCGTCCTTTCCCCATATATAAGCCGTCATGGCTTCCCTGTCGTGGAGGCCTACGATTGGCTGAGAAGCTGCTTGTTGGAACGCTCTGATTGGTTACCTGCAGCACGCTGGCCGCCGTTGATTTGTACACATCAGTTTGGAGTGACGTCACCATCTTGGTTCCGCTGTGCCATGGTTCTGCTGTGCCAAATGCTGATTGGCTGTCTGTCAAGCAGAGTCAGGAACTGTGTTGGTGCAACGACACGCCACTCTAATGAGCGGCGATTGGCTTTTCATTGTCACATTTCATACATTTTTTTTTAATTTGTGATGCATTTGTTGTATTCTCTCTTCCTATTAATAATAAACCACTTTTGTCACTGTATGACGATTAACTGTTATGTAGAAACTGTGACAATATTAAGTATCATAATGATGACTCGCTTAATGAGTAACAAATGTACAAATCCTGTTGTTATTTAGGCCAAACATAACAAATGTTACATCAAATGAAGTACATTGCCAGGATGTTTCATTAGAGAACATATACTAAATCTGTGAATAAATCATACAATATGTGCATCAAATACATCCATTTATATTATTATTTGTTATATTTCACAATAAACACTTTTTAGCCAGCATATTATTACAGTAATCACACATTTAGTATACATTCTTATTTATTTTGTTTCCACACTGGACTATATGTAGGCATGTTTTAGATATGTAATTCAAAAACATAAAGAGCTAAAGGATACATGTATTAAAACTCTTTTTTTTCTGTATATCAAAATATGCTTGTAAAAGAGTAACATTCTAAAACTGTAAAATTCTAATGACAAAACAGACTGTAAATTTGTATTATTTCCCTCTTATGAAAACATATACTATTAGAGTCAGATTTATAAAACACAAATATTTCATAAGGTTTTCTTAAACCAAAAACAATGTGATTAGTGTAGCTGCAGTTAAGTGACCAAATGTGTTTCTTTCTCAGGATTCAATACAATATTCATGAAATAATGTCTTTGTGAGGAGGAGGGTCATTTAGGATTTCTCCGGAAAGCTCTAGAAACAAGAGACAAAAAAAGGAAAGTGTTAAAAAATAGTTAGATATTTTGTTATACAGATCTCTAAATATAAATAAAAAGCCAAGAATTTCATTTTTCCACACCAGTCTTGCGTCTAAGGCCTACGCTGACATGGTCCCTAAATGATTTGTTTTGTGAATGCAATATCACTTGAACTTAGCTGACAAATGTTAATGTTTTAAGGTTTTTATGACTAAATTACCAAATGTGAATGTTCCATCTGTCCCTGACTAAGTATTGATAAAATTATGCTTATGAGATTTAAAATTTGATAATGAAATTTATATTTTTTTAATAAGTGAAACGTTTTAGCTAATTTTGACACAAATAATAAAAAGCAATATCTTGACATTTCAATTTCACCTTCTGAAAATTCATCATCCAAAATGCTATGATTTTATATATATAAATATAGTAGGTTTCATGCATTTTTGTAAAGTAAAAAAAACAATGAATAAAGTTTGCTGTTTTTGCTTGTTTATTGTCTAAATGTTTCAGCTCTGCAGTCCAGATGTTTTAGGTTAAAAATAAAGCCAACACTATGATTATTTTACATGTATAAAATGTTTTGCTGTTTTATGAGACTTGTTAGCTTTGTGAAAAGCAATGACACCATATAGAGACTACTGAGCTTATGGCCTTTATTTTTTATTTTTATATAACTTTTTTTAGCGTCTTGTGTGAAGTATTCATGGCTTCTTGTGTTATTTGTTATTATGTTATTTGGTTGCGCAAAAACGAAACAACTGTGTTAACAGACCGAGTACACAATGAAGTCAAAAGATTAAACGTAAAATTGAGGATGTGTTTGAAGAAGTTTTGAATTTCTGTATCTCTTTCAATTTTCAGAAGTGACTTCCACTTAGCTTCACATGGTCATCTTTAACTCTCGAGGGAGTGTTCCTGCTGTCTGAATGCTGAAGGAAGTGAAACTAATCAGAGACCAGAATGGGTTTACCTTATTGTCAATTTTTGCAGTTTCTTACATTACAGTAAGAACCAAAGATTACTCTCACTTTCAGATTATTCTAATTTAATACCCATTATCACAAATTCAAATTGTGGCAAACACCAGTAGCTGAAATGTTTCACTCTTCTCTTCTGTAAGCAGAAACGTCATTTTTAAACTTATTGTCTTTGTACTTGAATTTTATCTTCAACATAATCCATATTTCTATGAATCATTGTGTTGTAATCAGGGTCACAAGTGTAGGTTTATGGTTAAGTTGGTAATGAGCCGCAATAATGTGAAACAGCAAAGGCCTGAAAGCTTAACTAAAAAAATGCCACATTTGGACCAGGACATTTATTGTGCTCAAAACTTATATGAGATATATATGCCTTGTTCTTAAGTTTCAAATTGTTTAGTTTAGTTTAATTTCTGGTTTTAGAGACATAATAAAATGTGACTAAATAATCCTTGACAAAATGACTCTCAAAAGCCAGTCATGGTCATTTATTTTTGGAAAAAGATAAGGTAATGCAGTTCTGATTTCAAATAAACAATCACTATCAACTCTGAGGCCTGCTGAAAGAAACAGCAGAAAACAGATAATGAAGTAAAAACAGGGTAAATAGACCTTAACTACAGGCCTTCTTTCCTTATTTAAACCATTTTACATGTCAGGGATTTTATTTATTTAGTTAGTTGGTTGGTTAGTTAGTTTTGAGCTCTTGAGCATCCCATCCTGGTGTTAGCGCCCCCTGTCGACAGAGAGGACTATAAACACCAGACTGGCGCTTATACTGGTTACATTAACTCTGAACTGATATTAACGGCAGAGAACAGATCATAAAGTAATAATAGCCCAAATAGACCTAAACTGTAGGTCTTGTTACGTTCTTTATCATCTTAAACGTGAGAGGAGAAAAAGTTTTTTTTTCTGTCTATCTTTGGCTCCTGGAATAGTATAATAACACGGCTAGGGATTAGCGCCCCCTGCCGACAGAGAGGCCTTTTAGCACCACTCTGATGACGTGGTTCGGTCGGTTGACCAGAGTAGCAGGATGGCCGACCAGAGTAGGCAAATTAAACTCGCTGCAGCTAAGAAAAAGGTAAAGTATTTTACACTTGTCTTGGCTAAATTAGACGGAGTATATTTGTCCCGTGTCAAGTGTGTGAGCCTATTTTATCGGTATTGGTGGTTGTTGTTCTGGTAACTAGTTCTTGACTTAGCAGGGGTGTTGTCATTACACGTCGTCCGACCTCTGCGCCGTCGCGTGTCCCGCCTCTCGCGGTCATGTGGGGCCTTATCGCGCAGGAAACACCGGTGCTTCCCGTGGGCCTCTATTAGCTCACCTGCTAATGAATAGTTGACTACGTGTGAGTGGAAGGAATGCCACAAGGAAGCCGGACAGCTTTTCGACTTGTCTGCAGAAATTTAAAAAATATCTTACAAGTAACATTTGTACACAAATAAAGAAAACAAACTAAAGGAATTTAACAGTCAAATTAGCTCTGTAGCCCAGTTAGGAGGATAGAATGACGGGGAGTGTTTTGACAGCTGACACCCCTCTTCCCTGCCCTGCCTGGTGCCTTTTGCTAGATGTGTTTTTAGGCTTGTCGGAAATATGGCCTTATCATGTGTTAGCTTCAGGAAAGTACTCTTCGGCGTTTTTCGGTGTCCCCAAAATGTCGCGGACGTGTGATCTTGATGTTTCTTTGCGATTTAAGCAGTATTTTGAAAATGCTCGCTCCATTTGCTTCCCTATTATTCCTCTAGTCTCCTACAACAGCTGTCGTAGGTAGGCCCCATATCATTATATACTTTCTTTTTTCACCTTTACGTGTAATCTTTACTTCCAGTCCTGTACACAATTGTCAAGTCAGTATTTATTTATACCGAGTTTGCTTTAAAGGAGCCGGATTTCGTTGTAACCATTTAAAGTGATCTTGAGCAATACTAACTAGTTTAGGCTTGTTGAAGGTTTTTCAATGTGCTACCTTGGACATTGGTTGATTTTTCACTATTTTATTTATTTGTTGGTTTGTTTAACTATTACCTATGAGTGTTTCAGACTTAAAATGTTTATAAACCAGTGTTGTATTTAGGTACAGCTGACAGCTTTGCAGTTTTGCCCCACTTTTTTGAAATGTTATTCATATTTTGTGGGCTTGACTTTCCTCGTTCCTAAAGTACATCTGCAGACCATGCTGTGATCAGGTGCAAGGAGTGAGCAGAAAATGAGTGAAAAAGCAGCCAAAGTCTAAACAAAACATTGCAGAGACCATATGTGGTAAAGGTACATCCTTAAAAGTTTGTGCACTTGGTAGGGAAAAGGCAGGTTAGATCAGACAATAACTGATCAGGACCTTTGTTTTGGCCTTCACAAATACAGCTCACAGTAAAAATGCATTTGCAGCCCTGTAATTATACATTGAAACCACATGTTTTATTGTTTTTGTTGTAAAGTTATTAATAATTAAAAACTTGAACATGCGTCAGTGTTTCAAAGCATTAGTTTTTTTGCCAATTCAGACATTTGGTAGCCTCTTTATTTCCTTTTTCTTTCACATGTGTTGTTCAGCTGAAGGAGTTTCAGCAGAAGAGCTCCCCTGCTTCTATAGGAGGAGAAAAGGGTGGAGGAGGAAGTGGAGCAGGATCCAAGAAGAAGAGAAAAGTGAAGGAACTGAGCCAACCAGATGCACCTTCAACAGACAGAGATTCCCCTGATAATGTAAGTGTTATACGCTCTTCATTTATTTGACCTTGGTGGTCGCAACACGTTTGTGTGCCAGACAATCTGGCTGTGTTCTGGTGGTGATCAATCAAATCAAGTGTTTTAAAACAACTTGGTAATATTGCTTTCTTGGCTATTTTTGATAGAAGAAACTGACGTGCTCATTAAAATTCCTTTGTTTTTTGTAAATGTCTTCTTGATTAAGTTTTCAAATTTTTTGGACCAAAAAACTAAACATGTGACACATTTGTGACACTTAATCATAATTATGACCTCTTTAGGGTCACGATGTTCAGTGAAAGGTGACATATTCTCTTAAAGTATAAGTTAAAGTATGTATAAATATTCAGATATATTTTTGTCTCGGATAATGTGCATTTTGATAAATGTTTCTTTTGCTGTAATTATTAAAATTCAAAGACCTACGCACATTTTAAATGCTGAATTGAGTGTTTAACTGACGTGTCATAGTTTCCTCTATTGTCTTTACGTTTTACACTTTCTAACAGACTGGTAACAAAACCAGTGATTTACTGTTGATTCTCATAATTCTTGAAAAAGTAATGGCATAAAATGTGTAGAAAATATGGGCTGCCAGCCACAGAGTCACACGACATGAGCTTCTTGGCGTTCCGGTTTACTTTTTTTTTTTAACCACTTGTCACATCTGTTACACGTCAATATCAAAAGTAAGTGAACTGAAGAAGCGATGTGTACGTGTGTACTGCTTTCAGACAGCACATGCGCTTCACTTGGCTCTGCTTGATGACATTTGACCTGCATTTAGACCCATTCTTTAGACAGCTGTTGCTGTGCTTCTCACTGTTCCACTTATTGTGAAGTCAGTCTGCAGCAGAGAAAAACTTGAGCCTTACACTGAATTGGTTAAAGAGGCATTTGTGGGACAGTAAACACACACATTTGCTGTAGGTTTTTACCTTTGCAGAACAATCACAGAGGCATTCTTTTTCACCTTTCTGTCCAGAAGTGCACTTTTTGTCTCTCTGCTGCTAAAATGTGAAACTTTTCTATCCCAGTTTCTTTCTGTATGACTTCTCTTTTCTTTTTCTTTTCTTTTTTTATTTCATCAAGTCATTTCAGTGACTTTTAAATTTAGTTTCATTCAGTTTATTCTTAGAAGAAACTATGCTACTTCACTATAGTAGCGTTTAGAAATGTATACTGAGTTTCAAGAGCTAAAGTTTAATTGTCTATAAGTGCTGCCTGGTTTGTTTTTATTGGGTTATTCGGGTAAATTAAAAAAAAATCAATCTGTGTATGTAGAGCCAAGTCATAAAAATAATACTAAAGCTCTTCAAGGACAAAGTTAATGACTTCAATTCTAATTTAATTCAGCCCAAGTTTGTTTAATTCAGTCATTGTGATTATGCAGGGAGTAAAGGTCTTAATAAAAGTTCAGTCATGATCTGTTTTCTTGGACTGTAGTTCCTTAGTTTTTTGTTGTTGTTGTTTACCCCCATTTCTTTTTCTGCACACTCACTTTTAGCCCTTGTCCTTGTGGTAGCTGCTTCTTACCGCTTTTTTATTAGGTAAAATTGCTCCCTTTGCTGTTACTTCTCTCTCTTAGTCTCTGTTTCTTTTTGCTGTAGTTTGATGCTATTCTGAAAGCACTTAGTCAAAGCAATGGACTAGTCCTCCCACCTAACGGCACCTGTCAGGTGAGCTTCTCTCTCTCTTCTTCTGCTTTACTTAACTTTTTCATTCTCTTCACCCTTGCTGTGAATGGCAATCTTTTTATTTCCGCTCTTGTGCCGTTTTCATTTTTCTTACATCCATTTATCAAACACTTCACTTTCTGTCACATGGACCAAAAAGCGTATGAAGAATTTAAACCAGTGTTAAGAAACTTTCAAATTTGTTCAAATAGACACAGTGTCTTGTGTTTGTTGAACAAACACTGCATACTCAGTACAATTTTTTTTTTCTTCCAGGAGATGTCTGTCTCATGATGTTCACTGTGAATGTTTGGCATTTGCACAGTCATATTAGTTGCATACCTGCGATGTGTGTTGCTAAAGGCGTAATGAAGGCCATTCACCTCAAGAAAAACAAGAATATTTGTGCTCATTTTTCAATTGGCTGCTTTTTTGTTTGTTGCATTCTTTTTACTTGCATTGCAAAAATGGTTATTTTGGTTATTGTGATAATTTTCTTCATATTAAGATTAAAATCCATCTTCTTCACCTCATTAAACCTGGAATGTGTGAGACATATTGGGGCATCACTAAAACATCTTATTATAGTTGTCACTATGAGTTACTTTACTTGTTTTATAAGCCATTTAACTCTCCATCTATTCATTACATGTTCCTCTCCTATTAGCGACATATTGTTACTTAATTATCTAAAGATAAACTGTAACCTACATTATTTTACCACTCATCTTTACTGTACAGTATTAGTGCAAATAGCTTCATATGGTTTGCAGAGTACCTGTGGTCTTTCTGTCGCTGATAACTGCATTAAAAGAGTTTGTGCGTTTTTGTGTATGTGTTACCCCAGACCTTGGCTGACATGGAGGCCGTGGGGTCTTCTGTCCCTCAGCTGCAGGAGGAGCCACACGGCGAGCCTGGCCACGGCTCACCTGTGTCTAACCCTGCTAGTGCTAACGCTGCTACTAACTCTGAGTTTGTCAGTCACAACACTGAGCTGCAGGTGTGTCTCTCTGTTTGCCTCTGCTTTTTAAAATGTGCTCTGTCTCTGTTAATATTAATCCATTTTGGTAATGGTCAACATTATCAGTGTAAACGTTTGTGTACTTAATAGAGGAGTTTAGTATTTTATAGAAGTGTTTTTTGTATTTTAATCCAAAGTATATCATTGTATTTCTGTGATGTCCTGCTCCAAATGTTTTTACAATCTTCCTTTACTCTATATCAGTTCTGCTCTTAACTTTTTTCTTTTTTATGCAGGACTGCTCTGATACCAATGGCAATGAGAGTTTAAAGGAGCAAAATAGGTGTGTTATCTTACTTCTTACTAAAACAATTCTTTTCTAATGGGAGACAGATTTTGTAATTTATCTGTTGAAGCTGAGAAGTAATTAAAGAGCTATAACAAGCAATTTCTGTTAAGGTTTTATGTAGCTGTTGTTTTGATATTTGTTGCTTTGTGTTATTACACATTACATGTGGAAGCAATTATAATGTCCTATTTCTGATAAAGGCCTTTTCTACTAAAATAGGACATCTCATGTCCTTTCACGCTGCCTTAAATTGAGTTGTAATTTGCCTTTGCATTTTACTGTTCTGTGTATAGAGTATGCAAAAAGGAAATTCAGTATCTGTTTAAAGGGAGTGCCATTACGAAGAATCAATAATACTTCAGATTTTATGATGTTTAATGATGTGATAATGTTTCATGTCCCAACTTTGCTTATGTTATACTGGAATGTTGTTGGACAGCACACTCAGACCATACTGTTTAGTTCATTGTGAAAGAATTTTGTGTTCAATAGCAGCAAATTGTAGCATTCTTTTAGCTGTAATTTTTCACGATCTTTGTGTGAAGGGGTCTTTAAAATATTGTAATATACCGGTATTGGCAGTAATTCTGTAAATACAGCACAACCTTTACTCCACTATGCCATTCTGAAGTTAACTGTGTTGTTAATCGTAGTCTGAAACAGTTAATATTCTTTATATAACGTGTATCATTTGTCTCTTCTGTCCTGCAGACCGCTGTCTTCCACAGAGAGTCTGCGACAACTCTCCCAGCAGCTAAACGGCCTGGTCTCTGAGGTATGCTGTTACACCCAACGGCGTCATCCTACGCCTCGCCATCTCTCTCTCTATCACATTCTTTTTCTGTTGTACAGTGTTGGGCTTTTAACAACAACACACCACAAATGCACACTTTCAAGCAGTGTGTTGCACCTATTGTTGGCAAGAATGCTGTAAAAGCATTTTCAGCGTTGCCAGTCTTTTTTGAATGACCTGAAGCACACTGACACCATCAACTGGTACATAAAACCAACCTGATAAACAGTATCTGCTCTGAACTTGGTTTGAATTTGCACAGTCAAAGTAAACTATAAAGGTGCTCCATGTTAAGTTGACTCTATAAAATGTTAAATATTGTTATATTCTAATGTTATCATTACTACGGTGAAATGCAGCTCTTACTGCTGCTGAACTGTCTGCAATGCAACCGGTACATTTTTGCTCTTAGTTTCTATTGGTCTAAGTTTTTTGTTTTTTTTAATCCACACATTTTCACTATATTTATTAAAATAACCTGCAAAGACGGTGCTCGTAGCCTGCCTCTACAAGCCACACATTATTCTCTGTGAATAACCTTTTTTCTTGTAAATCTATGAAATATTTAAAGCACCTAATTAAGTCTGTTAGAAGTGTATAATTCAGAGTCTGTGTCGTTTCAGTCATCTGCTGCATACGTGAATGGGGAAAGTGCACCTTCTGTCAGTGAGAAAGAACTTGAGGTAAAAAGAAATCCAAATTTCTAATACTGTAGTTGTCCTGTGACATGTTTCTGGTATTTCAAACCCAAGCTTTAACCCAATTATATAATTCTAGATTAAAGCAACATTTAATTCTCTGTAAAGTATCAGCAACCTACTTTGTGGCATATTTGATTTCCAGTACAATGGCACCTTCGCATATGATACCGTTTATCATTACATGATAGCGTTCAAATTTTGGGATCAGTGTCAGGCCAGGATCTTTATAGTGTCTCCAGACTGCACTCTATCTGGCGTAGCTTTAATTTTCTTTTCAAAGAATAAAATGCGTGTTTAAATGCTGGCAGTATGAAATGTTTGGCTGAATTTCCCAAAACCCAGCGTAAAGGATTTTTCTAACCTAAAAAAGCACGTCAAGAAAAAAAAAGCAAGCCTTAAGAAAAGTACAGAAAATATATGTACATGTATATGAAATATTACAAAACATATTAAATGATTTGCCAACAGATAAAGCATAGAAAAGTATATTTCTGAGATTTATAAGAGCATGTTTCTCTGTTCCATTCTGCTATATACCTGCTGTAAGAAATGTTATGTGAGCAGTAAAGAGAGACTTTGCTCCCCAAAGATCTTTGTTGGGTCTTTTTGAGTCATTTTAATTACGACACCGATCTTTTGACACTAAATTTGACATTTTTAGAACACTTTTGCACATATGGATTCTGGGCACATTTTATTTCTAATGGTTTGTTATGAAGGCTCTGCTACATTTTGGTTGGCCCCATAAATTATTTTTAAATCCATAATTCTACTTTCATTTTTATTTGCGTCACCTTTCATCACGTAAAGCTTTTTTTTTTTTTCTTTTCTTTTCCACAGTGCCATTTTTTTGCCTCCATGTTAATGTGTCACATTTGAATATTTATCTTTCTCCTGTGCTCTTTGTTTGACTTTGGTCACTGCACTTTATCCATATCTCTTTTTTTTATGTTTGTTTTCTTTCTTTTTTTTTTTTTGTTTCCCGGATGCATGTGTGCACGTGATAGAGTCGGAACCAGGAGCTGGCAGCCGCCCTGGACTCTAGCAAGCTAACAAATTCTCAGCTCAATACCAAGCTAGACCAGCTGGTAAGAAGCTGTGTGAATGCATATGTGTGTGTGCATTTTTGTGCCTTGGTGTTAACTTTCTTCTACAATTATTTGAGTCTGTCTGTGTATTGTAATAGGCTTTGCATGCCATCATAGCCTGGAGAACATTTTGCATGCATTTTTTTCCCCTCATTTTTATTTGCTGCTCAGGTTGATTAACTTGTAATCTTCAAAGTATAAACTCAGCATAAGCAGCCCTTCAGGGGCACATTTTGACCAGGGCTTTCATAATCTGTTTTCTTTAGCATGATTGTAAAAGCTTGTCGAGCCAGTTCAGCACTCTAACCACAAGTGAACTCAGAGCTTCAAACAAACATGAATTACCAAAGAGGTTTAGTATTCATGTCCTTTGCA
The DNA here is from genome assembly GCF_001649575.2 of Kryptolebias marmoratus. Lineage (NCBI taxonomy): Eukaryota > Metazoa > Chordata > Actinopteri > Cyprinodontiformes > Rivulidae > Kryptolebias > Kryptolebias marmoratus. The sequence continues at coordinate 15,766,381 of NC_051443.1, forward strand.
CAACAGTGTTATGCTTGGCATGCAAATGAGGTTATTTTCAGAAATTTGTTTATGTTTCATGGGATAAAATTTGACGGGATAGTAAAAATAAAATGTTATTTTTCCTAAACATAAAGTTGTAATCTGTCTGTTTGGCAGGTACAACAAACTCAGGAACTCTCAGATCAGTTACAAAAGGTTGGACGTTTTTCTCACTCTCGCTGTTTTGCGGCACTTTTACTCTCATTTTATTTTGTTCTAGTCTGCTGGACCTTCAGCTCCACCTTGTTCATTTAGAAGCTTTGTGTTTTTTCTGCCTTCAGGAGCGAAAGGAATTTGAACAGAAATTTACAAAAGAGCAAGGAGCCATGCGGGAGCAGTTGCAGGTAAACTCTTGAGGCGACTTTTTTTTTTTTTGCTTTGTTTTTTGTCCTGATGTGTACCTTTTTGTAGCATGCATGCAGCATTGTCATAACAGGAAAAACTAGTAAAGAGTTTCACCATATTGTCACATAGTGTATCAGTTTACGAGCGCATGGTGTCACTGTTATAAATGGAAAGAAGTCTGGTCCGATGTTCAGCTTCTCCATTCCAACTCTCCTTACCTCCAGTTGCTCACACAGCAAAGGGCGTGTGTGTAAAGGCTGGGATTTTTAGTGTATTGTTTCAATAATTACCTGTGTTTAGTTTAACTAAATAGGGGACATGTAATGTAATCAAACATTATCTAGTCTCGTGAAGAAATGCTCTCTTTGTTCACCTGTCCTCTCCCAAGGTTCATATTCAAACCATTGGTATTCTGGTGTCAGAGAAATCTGAGCTACAAACAGCACTACAATACACACAACAGGCTGCACGGCAGAAAACAGGTGTGTGGGTGTTGTCTATTATCCTTTCCATTGCTTAGTTGTATGATTATATGCATGATGGTGTGTATTTCTTTTCTTTCTGACTTTGTAGTTGAGGCAGAGGAGCTTAATAACCGTCTCCAAGCAACAAAGCAGAGAGTTTCAGAGCTGGAGCGAACTCTGTCTACTGTCTCATCACAGCAGAAACAGTTTGAGAAGGTAACATACATCATAAAATTCACTAAGCTAAAGATAACGCAGAGTTCTATATAATGACAGATATAATCATCTGTATTCAGGTAACAGAAATGGAGCACATAAAGAAGCGTTTCCTTATTTCTTTCATTTTTTGTTCCTTGAAATGTTATTTGTCATGTTATCCAAGCTTCAGTAATGTATTTTTTTTTCTGCAGCAAAACAAAGAACTTGAAAAGGAAAGAGACAGTTTGAGGCTAGAGATGTTTAGAGTCAAGTAAGTAATTTTACTTTGTTATAATCAATAAAACAGTGTATTTCCTAGTGACTTCAAACTTGCCATCTTCAACATATCATGTGGTATGTAATGCAGTAGATGGAATGTGCAGATGTCTCAAGTCATTAAAGAATGTGCTAAATTAGAAATAATCTGTGTTACTTTTACAGCAATGTGAGTGAAGAGTCAAAGCAACAAAACTCAGAGCTGTCTGAGCAGTTCAGACTGAGTACACAAGATAATGCTGCGCTGAGGCTGGAGGTAGACGATCTTCGCAAGAGGCTTGAGATAGCTGACCTCATGTTACAACAAGTATGTGCAAAGTTTTTCACAGTTCAAACACAATTTAACTTCTTTGTCTTCTGTCTGTAATGCTGTTGGCTAATAGAATTAGTTTAGACTGTTTGGTAACAGTTAGGGTGTGACATTGCCACACAATAGTCACTGCTACTGTTAGACCTTTAGTTAAACGTCCATCTAACAACTTATCTATGGTATCTTTTGTGCAGTAGAAAAACAAGTTAAGAATATTGGCATTTTTTTAATCTGTTGTATTTATGTGTTGATTTCTTTACAGTGTTCCAGTCAGTCAGATCCCACCAATGCAAACCAGCAAGTCCAGTTACTGCTGGAACAGAAGCAGCAGCTGGAAGCACAGAGTCACCAGGTTGGTATTGGCATTTGTCAGTCCATGTAAATCTTTGTATGTATTTAAGAAGTTTGGAGTTGAAATTCAGCATTACAAACCTCTGGCAGACTTGCCACCCTGTATTCATTTTTGCATAACTCTTTGACTTTAACCCTCTAATGAGGCACATTTCACCCTGACTGGCTGGTTAGATTTTTATGCAAAGCTTTATGAGGAGGAAAATTGAAATTATGAGTTGCATAAGCTAGCTTACACAATGACTATTGATTTAAAGTTGACAGCGAAAAATTAAAGACCTGTTAAATTAAGCGTTGTAAGATTCTTTGTGTGAATGAGAAAGACCGTGTAAAGCACTTTGTGAAACTTCACCAAAATTAAAAGATGCAAAGATTTACAGTGTGACTGTAGCACAGGCTGCGTACAAAACAAAGACAACACCCTGACTACGGGCTTACCTGTTATAACTGTGTTTCTGTAGCTTATAGAGTCTATTAACCAGCTGAGGACAGAGAGAGACTGTTATGTGGAGCGGATCCAGGAGGAAGGCCGTGTGTGGAAGGACAAAACAGAGCAACTGCTAACACAGGTAAAGGCACATCAGCATAAACTCTGCTTTACTAAAGTTACAAAAATAGTTGTTTCAAGTACTAATTAATGTGTCAATTTCTGTCCATGAAGGTCTCTTTGGTGGCAGAGGAGAGGGACAGAAACATCAACCGAGTCCAAGAACTGGAGGCCAGCATCGCAAAGTTAAAAAATGATGCAGGTGAGACATGCACACAGGCCTGCTGCAGTGCTTTTCTAAATTCTCAATACTTTGCAGAATTTTAGTGTGAAGAACTTTGTTGTAGAGCAACGTACGCCTGATTGGTGCACTTGTCAAATAAAATGAGAAGCAGATTGCTGGTGAAGAAAACGAAGACAGCAGCACACATTTGTATAGACAGACATGCTGCTTGTCTTTTCACTAGCGTCAAAATATTTTGACAGTTTTAAAGTAGGGGGTTAAACCGAGGACTATAGCTTAAAGAAAAATCTCTTTTGAAGGAGGAGGCATCACTTTATGATAAGGATAATCTGTCAAAACAATCAAGGTTTTTAGTTTTCCCAGTTAAGTTTAGATAATTACAGTGACTAAAACTAAAAGCTGCTTGTGTGAGGGGCATTAGTTAAAATGATTCTCAGAATCCATCTACTTGGTAATGACTTAGTCAAAGTTCAAAAACAAAGTCTCAGGTGTTTTATTGTTTAAAAGCTGTGTTGTTGCAAAATATTTAATGCAAACATTTGAAATTAAACTTCATTAAAATGTTTATTACATTTGTCTTTATCTGATTTGTAGCAAATTAAGTAGGTTGTCTTTTGTTGTTTAGTTCTATAAACTATGATACACGTGGCTCTAATTAAAAATGTGGTAGTTAATAATCTGAAAGGAGGAAAACAAAAACAAGAAATTCTTCATTACTTGATACATTGTGATGATGTTTTTATGCCCAGTGCTTTTTTCCATGTTTATGCTTTATGCAGATTTGGTGTATATATTATTTAACTATAACTGTCTTTTTTTACTTTGCTTTAGCATTATTATCTGTGGAGAAAGAAGCCCAAAGTGCTGCAGAACCTCAGTCCTCGGAGCCATCAGAGAGAGAGGTGGCTCTGCAGGAGGCCCTCCATAGTTTACAACAAGAGAAAGATGCTGTTACTGCACAATACCAATCACAGGTAGCCATTAACTTGTTTTATTTAAGCATCTTGGTATATAAAAATATAAAATATTTCATCCTATGTCAGTCATTTGTCTTTGACATTTCAAAAGAAGCATAAATGATTTAATCTGTGGTTTCAGTTTTTTGTTTAATCCTCTGTAATGTCTCCCCCAGCTTCGAGATAACGAGCAGCTAAGTCGCCTGTGTGCAGAGCAGGAGGCTCGCCTGGGGGAGTTAGAGAGCCGGGTGGAGAACCAAGTCCAGGAGGCAGAGGACCGACGGCGCATGTTGGAGGATGTTCAGTCAGACAAGGCCACGATAAGCCGGGCTCTCACCCAGAACCGGACACTGAAGGACCAGTTGGCTGAGTTACAGAACGGCTTTGTCAAACTGGTGAGGCCAAAAATCTGACTATATTTTATTTTTCTTCAAAGATAATACTGACAGAAATGTTCGTGTCTTAATGTATCATCCTGTAGTTTCCTTTTTGTGTTGGTTTCATTCAAGTTCTTAAAGTACATGTGCAACTTCAGTGTTACCTTTAAGTGAAACTTGTTTGAAGCCAAATTTCATCTAATCTTACTCCTCCATTTTGTAGACTAATGAGAACATGGAGCTGACCACTGCCATCCAGTCAGAGCAACATGTTAAAAAGGAGCTTGCACGCAGGATGGGTGAGCTGCAGGAGGAACTGCACAATGTCAAAGAGCAGGTGATATACTCAGCACACACTACACAAAAATGAAACTTTCCTGATGTATTTTTATTTATTTATTCTTTGGCATTAATGTCCCTCTTCCCTTCATTGCCTCCAGCTGGAGCTAAAATGTCAGGAGACGCAGGGTCTTATGGACCAGAGAGACCAGGTGGTGGCCCATCTGCAGCAGTACAGCGCCGGCTACCAGGCTCTGGCCTCAGAGAGGGAACAGCTCCACCAGCAGTATCTGCAGCAGAGCCAGCTGATGGATCGGCTGCAGCACGATGAAAGTCATAGCCGCGCACAGCTGGACATCAGTCACAATCAGCTCAGACAAGCACAGGTATGTGTTGCACAAATAATTCTTTATTGTCTTTGACAGTTCATGACCACACTGTGAAGGCCGAGTAAAAATAAGAGCTTAGAACAAAATATGGATCTGTGCACACAGACGCTGACCACTGTTCCCACTTAATAATTTTTGTTGTGTATGATAGAAATGTTTAAAATTTGTGTGACAGAATGTTGAATAAACAATGTTCTGAAGAGGGTAACAAACCACTAACTTAACACCACTGATATTTATAGAAAGGAGTGATTTAAGTGACTGTTAGGCTGCATTAAAATCCATATTAAATGTTCTAAGATAGAAATTCTCCTGTTCTTTTATCGCAAGAAAAGTTTGCATGTAAACAATATGAAGCAGCTGACTGGACTGATCCAAAGTGAGTTAGAATAAAATCATCAAATAGGAGGATAAAATGTCACAAACAAATGCTTAGTTCTTTGCTTAAAAAAGCAGCATGAATATTTTATGTAATTAATTAAAAAAAGTCTTTATCCATGTAATGACGGGTATATACTATTCCTTCCCATTATGTCTTCCTGGCACTAAAACACACGAGGTGTTTTACAGTTATTGTTTTATATATTTGTTTTTGCAGGAGCATTTGGAGCAGTTAGTCAGAGACAACGAGCAGCTGAAGGCTGAAGTAAAGGAGCTACTCACCAGCTCAGCCCTCGAGACAGTATCCAGAAACCAAGGCAAGTGTTGTTTTGCCAGTATTCAGTTAAATAGAAAAAAGTTTCCCAAGAAATGAGACCATGTAATGCACCTGACTTCTAAAAGAAGTGCTGCAATTTCAGTCTGATCTACACCACCTGAAAGCAAATGTTTTTAACATCACAATGTAAGACTGCTGTTTTACTGCAGCTTCAGGTACACAATATGAACCACGGTAGCCTAACCACAAACAAAGTAGCTCTATAGTTGTTACCTGTGGAAGGGTTATTAATTGTCTTTGTGTTTTTTTTCTTGTGTGATTTAGGAGATGGAGTAGAAAACCAATCAGTGGAAGAAAGTCCTGAAAAGTCCTCCTCCATTGTCATTCCAGAAGACTTTGAGAGCCAAAAAGAAATGGTAAGGAGGGTTATGAATGTTATTTCAAAACTGTTTATATACAGTAAATCTGGTTATCAGTATTACACATTCTGAAGTCTCAGGTTTCAAAGTGACCCGTCACAATCTATAGATCTTGTATCATAAACATATAGTTATTGCTTTTTTACCATCTTAGAAGTTACTTTTTTGTAAACAGATTGGCTCAAATACCATCAAGCTGCTCAAATCCTGAAAGAATGAATGAAAGAAGAATGAAAAAGTATTTATCAGTATAATTTCTATTCAAAACATTTAAATATAAAACAAAAGAAACAGGTTGTATGTCACATGAGTTCAACTAAATCTTTGCATAGAGTTGATTCATGCTGTAGGGTGTGACTGTGTTACTCGCCTGATTTGCCCATGTGCTTTGCTCCATCACACCGTTCTCATCAACACTTCTTGATCCGCCAACAGGAGGATTTTATCCGTGGTGCGTTGGCGCAGTTGGAAGCTGAAAGAGACGAGGTGAGGCGGCAACTGGAGGAAGAGCGCAGGCTCCACATGGCAGCCCGCCAACAGGCCGCTGTGGCCCTCAGACTTGAGCAGCAACATCTAAACTACAAACCTGCCCATGAAAATGATCATGAGCACAATCAGAGTCAGGACCAACACTGTCGGGAGCATTCAGGTTAGAAAACAAAATGGTGACTTAGTCCTTGTTTACATCCTCTGACACAGTCTTAAAATAAGTAATATACAAAGATCCCGATGTAAAATTTCAGTATTCTTTGTGCAATCTCCAGATGGAGGAGTGCCGGTAGAAGTACATCAGGCCCTGCAGGCTGCGATGGATAAGCTTCAGCAGCGTTTCACCTCCCTCATGCAGGAGAAAGCTGATCTGAAGGAGCGAGTGGAGGAACTGGAGCACCGCTGCATTCAGCTGTCAGGAGAGACCGACACTATAGGTCAGTCAGAACAATGACATCATTCTACTTTATTTTCTTAGAATCCATTTTTATTGCTCATTGCACATACATTCATACATTTTATATGCTTCTAAATATGCTTTTTTTGTCGTAGATTTGGTTACATTTTTGTGTTTCTGTTTTAGGGGAGTACATAGCCTTGTACCAGAGTCAGCGGGCCATCATGAAGCAGAAGCACTTAGAGAAAGAGCAATACATCAACATGCTGGCTCAGGACAAGGAAGAGATGAAGGTTGTGCATAGTCTCCTTTTACTGTAGAGGAAGAGGTTTATTAAAACTTGCAAACATTGTTTCCAGATGGGTTTTTTTACAGATTATTTCTGTGCCTGTTGGAAACAGCAAAGACTGACAGGGCTGGATGTCACCTTACTGTATTTTAATACTGTATTTTAGGATTATTTCTTGTCCTGACAAATATTTGTCACAGGTTGTGTGGTTTTAATAAGTGGGATTAAATTACAAACAAAATGAAACTGTCCAGATGATTTTTAGAGATCAGTAATTGCCTTCGCAAAATAAAAACTACCATTTCTCTCCTACATTTTATGCTTTCAGTCTGTCGTCAGTGATTATTTTAACAGAAGGCAGAACTGTGTTTTGTGTTGACTTAAAAATGGTTTTTCTGGCCCTGTTGAGTCACTTTTATCTCCACTGTCAATCAGGCAAAACTGGCTGAGCTGCAAGATCTCGTCATGAGGCTGGTGGCTGAGAGGAACGACTGGTACAGCCGCTACGCTGGAGCTGTAGCCGGAATGGGAACAGCAAACCCAGACCTGCTTCCTGTCGGGGAGGAGCGCACGCACTCACAGCAGCAGGAACATAAACAGGCCGATCCTAATGCTGTCAGTGGAGATGGTAAGCACAAGGAGATACCAAATCACAAAACAAGAACATTGCAGTTTTTGTTCCAGTTAATGGTCAAATAATAAAAGATGAAAATACTAAACGGGGGCAATTTGGAATGAGGACACAGGTAAAAAAGTTCATAATCATTACTCTAATTGACAGTAATTATTTTTTAGTTTAAATTTGCTTTGTTTCTGTGACAAATATGTACATTAATGACAAAAAGCGTAACTAATTTTGAAGGACTGGTAGGACAAAAGCAGAAGAAAATTTCCTTGCTGAAGAAATATGAATTGGAGATTGGCATTTTTGGTAAAAACACTTTTGAAATTTGTTAATAATTACTCAGGTTTCTTAAAATATATCCCCGTTCCTGTTCCCCCCGTCCATCTAACAGCCTCTGCTCCAAACATTAAACCAACTTGGAGGAATTGGTACTTCTCGTAGTCTTCTCTCTTTCATTCATGCAGGGCTAAACAATCGAACAAGTGTCAGCAGAGCAACAAACTGTTTAAAAGCAAAGAAAGCTCTCTTAATGAGTGAAAATCTCAGTTGCTGCTTTCTGATTTAGGACACTTGTCTGTTTCGTGTTTTTGCTTAACATGAAACAGCCACATGGTTGGGACTCGCAGTGAATTCAAGTTTACTCACTTCCTGCAGCTCAGAAACCTTCTAACAAAACAGAGCCTTTTGGTACATGGACTTATCCTGCTGGGGATCTTTGTATTTAATTTTCACCGGTCCAATGAATCAACATAGAGTGGGATGCACATATTCTGACAGTAAAGCTGAGCTCATCTGCGACTATAGTTTCTACTTTTATAAACCTTTCAAAATAAACTACAGTGTTCTGGCTTTATTTTTCAAAATAGAAACATTCTACTTACATGTTTATTGTCTGTGCTCTCAGTAAATGTGTCCTTCTGCTCCAACTTGTTTTGTTTATTTCAGAAGCTATGGAGGTCAACCCTCTGTCCGAGCCACACAGAGGTTCTGAAGCGGCCTCGTCCCTGTCGTTACCGTCTGGGTCCGCTCAGACTGAATCCAAACCCCTGGTGCCCAAAGAGGACGGCACAGCGCAGCAAATCATGCAGCTTCTTCAGGAGATCCAGAACCCGCAGGGAGCTCAGCGATCAGCACCTTTCATGGGAGAGAACCCCTGCATCCCGTTCTTTTACCGGCCTGACGAACAGGACGAAGTCAAGATCCTGGTGGTGTGAGCTGTGTGTGTCTGAGACATAATGAACACGTTCTGAGATGTGGGGGATTGTTAAAACCCCACCGTTCACCACATCTGTAGCTTATTGACAGGATTTAGAAACACTTCCTATGAAATTTGACACCTTAAAGCTGGTCATAGATGGAAATATCTTTGACCAGGTTGCTTCGAAATGCCCCTTTTTGTTCTGTATGTTTGTTTTTGTCATAAATGGGAGATAATCGGTATTCTAAAATGCTAATTGATTACTCTCCTTATTACATTTTTGAATTTTCTGTCCCCTTCTTGCCACCCATCTCATACTAATGTGCAATAAAGGTACTGTGTAGTCAGTCCCTCTGCTGGTACAGTACCTAAAGAGCTGTTAAAATCTGCAATTTATTTCTGCAACTTTTTCAATTGCTAATGTCAGTTTTTAATTCAGTGTACACATGCCAAAAAATCAGCATTGCAGTCGAATGTAACAACCCAAATATTTAACAGTATGTGAAATGTGAAGAGAAGGGTGCAGAGAGAAGATGGGTTTGGTGAAGAGAAGTCAGGATGAGGTGCACACAAAGTTTTTAAACTTCAGGTGTTGAAGTCATGAGCTCGCTAAGTTACAACGAAGTTCAAGAAGAGGAAAGAGTGTTGCTGATCGGTACTGTCTCAGTTACAACCTTCCCCCCTCCCCCTTTTTTTCTGTCAAACACTGAAAATAACTCCTGTTTGTACATCACCTAATGTTAATAGTTGTGAAGTATTTTCGTGTCATGGTGTTTTAAACATCTGCTTAGACTGAGAGACGTCAGCCTCATTACAAACTGGTGGTTGATCAGATCAAAAAAGGGCATAGATGCAATTAAAAGACCCCGTGAAGTTAAAAAAAGATAAATAAATAAAGTAATGAAGGCACGATGGGCATTTCCTCCAGTCGGGTTTCAGTGCGGCGGGCTTGCTTCTTCAAGTCGTCCCACTTTGGCTTTATGTGAAGCTTTGGGGCTCAGGGCTGATCTCGCCATTCCAGTCACATTCATTGTTCTTCAGCAGTTTCATTACGAGCCGGACTTCTGGTTCCTTGGGGGTCTTTAACTTCATAAACAAAATTGACGCTATTAATGAGAGCCTGTCTTTTTTCTGTTACGTTTTCTGACAGTTCTGCATATCGAAAGAGTCATTATTACACAAACTGGATGTGTGTGTGTGTGTGTATGGGGGTGTGGTGCTGGAAAATCAGATTGTTTATTTAGCCAAAATTGCATCTTTTGTACTATTTTTTGTTGTTGTTGTTTTTGTAGAGTTCTGTCAGATTATAGAAGTATGATTGCACTAAAACTGTACAAAGCTTCTCTTTCAGCTGTTTGGACTGTGACGTTTCAGTGGAGACGGGGGGGGAATCCCTAAATCCTATGAAGCTTCAAGCTGAGGATTTTATTGAATTTACCTGAAAGATTGAACGCTCGGGATGAGCATGGTGTAAAGAAAATACCTATTGAAGGCACCGTTAATAATACTAGCTTCAAAAACCAATTTCCGTAGGTGAGGGACCACTCAGGCTTTGGAGGAAAAACATCCACAGAAACCTTTTGGGGGCATTAAAAAAGAAACAAGCGAATCTTAAGATCAGGATTGCTCAATTTTGAGCAAAATTGGGGCTCCAGATGTACTAGTGCTCCTAAAAGTAGATTGGAGAATATCGATTCAGAGCAGATCCTCGATTCCTTGGACAGCTAATAAGACGTTTACTAATTGTTTTGCTTGTTTTGAATGTCTGAGCTTTGCGGTGTCCTCTTTTCTTAAACTATGAAATTGCAAGCTTCGTATTTATCACTAGAAAATCAAAGCCGTTGTAAACTGATCCAGCCGTATTATAAAGCACGACGTGTTTCTGAAACCTAAAAATATGTAGTTGCCATACGTTCGGAGTGGCGTTTGCAGGGAAAGTACGGAGCGGCGACCCTGAACCAGGTGGCTTGAGTAGTTTTATTCACATCCTTCTCTGGTTTTAAAATTTCCTATTCTGCCCTTTTTTTTAATCTCACAAATTTCAATAAAATGTTTTGTTTTCCCTTTCACTTTCTTTGGGAGTGGTCCGTCTCTAGAAGAAAATATACATAAAATCCTTTCGGGCTGCGTGAAATAAACATTGTGGGTAATTAATTTCAGATGTTTCTGGTTCACTGCTTAATATGTTATGTGTAATTAAAGAAAAAAAAGCATTTATGTCTTTACTGTAAAGGAGGCGTTGTATATACTGTAACTGTGTAACATATTGTATATTATGCCTGATGTATGTTGGAGGGGGGAGCTAAATTTGCCAGGTTTACTGGCAGTCTGGATTGTGTGTATGTCTTTAAATGCAGAGTTAAAATGTCGGTGGTTACTGACTGGCTGCAATTTAATACAAAGGTTGACAGAAAAAAAAGAGGAAAACATTCTATTTATTTGGTATAAGTTAGTATCTCAACTAATCAGTTTATATTAAAACTTGAAGTGAATGTTGGATTGGAATGAAGGATCACTGAGTGACCTGATTTGAATGCTGCTCTGATTTTTTTTTTCCCCCCCTTTGAGTAAAATTTTCTCCCCTTCTGAATAAAATTGATTTAGCAACAGAAGCAGTGTGTCACGTGTTGTGTGTTGCAGACAAGACGTCGCACTAAAACACACCTGAAGCAGGTAAATGGTGTTTTACTTAGAATCTTTAGTATTAAGTACATTTTCAGTACTTCAGTTTGTTCTTGACAACAAAACAAACAAAAAGAAAAGTCTTGAACAGTGACATTGTTTACATGATGGTGGTTTCGTAATATTAATGTCCTGTCGTATAATAATAAAGGCCTATCAGTTCTTAAAGGAATGCATGTCGCCCGCCGCCTTTCATGCCAGAGGTCTAGAGATCATCTTATGTTGAGATGGAGTTGTAGCCATTTTGGTCCAACCAGTCTCATTCGAGTGTAGGTTAAATTATGTAAAACTGTCTGAGCTGTAGCATTCTTTGGTTTCTTTTAAGGTCGGTGGCTCCAAAGTTTAATCAGTTGTACATTCACAGCACATTCAACTGTGGGTCATGAGATGTTTACATATAGACAGACATGCAAACAGTAAAATATTATTGTTTGCATTTTTAATGGTAAATGTATCACATTGAACACATTAGTAATTTTATTTTGAAACGTGTTTGCTAAAGAGTTATATTTTGTGTTAAACTTACACTGTATGGGTGAAAGTAACGTATTTGAAAATAACCTATTAATTTTTGAATTCAGTCAGGGTTTGGGCTTCTTCCTTATCTCCAGTGATGGACAGTCTTATTGCTTCAGCTCACCGAGACGTTTGTGCACAAAGTAAAGACCATAAAGATGCAAGTTGGAGACTTTCTGGCCCCACACGGAGGCCTGACCTTAACCCCATCACGCACCTTTGAGATGTCCTGGAACGGAGATTGTGAGCCAGACCTTCTTGTCCAACATCGATGCTTAGCCTCTTGAGTGCTCTGCAGAGAGAATGGGCAAAAATTCCCACAGAAACACTCCAAAACCTCATGGAAAGCTTTCCGAAAGAAGGGAAAGTTCTTGTAGCTGCAAATGGTGGGTTTGACTCCATACAACTCTTGTTTTTGTGGCCAAATACTTTAGTCCATATAGTGTATTAAGGCATATTTACACAATATTGCATATAAACTATATTACACAATAACGGTTTTTATTCCTCTATTGTATCTGCTTATATTTTCTATTTCTGCTGAATAACAAACTGTATATCTCCTCCATTAGATGGCTGCTCTTTTAAAGTTAATTCCGATTTTTCTTCCTTTATTACCAGAATCAGTTTTAAACCGGTGCAGGGATATTTTTACTCAAAGTGGATTCAATGTTGACAGCTATTGTAAATTTTCTCCCAAAATGTTTACTGATATATTTTTTAAACCTCATCTATGTGACAACCCAGTGAGAGTTTTATTTAATCATCAGTTTATTTAAAAAATAAAAAAAGACAAAGAAATCGGACTCGTTACAGTACTCAGAGGTGTTTAATGCGTTGGTAGAGTACAGTAGCCTTGCAGGTTGATGTTACACACTCATCAAAAACAAAAACACTCTCCCTGCTTCAAGCGGCGGTATTCAACAACCTGCCAACGTCCATTTACATCCGAAACCACTTTATTCTCTTATTGTCGTTGCTAAATGTTATTCTACGATAAGCATACTCGTTTATTGGTACTGATTTAAATATTCTGCTGTTTTATATGTTGCAGACTAAATTCTCTAAACAGGGAGAGTACAAGTCTAATAAAATGCACCACACATATACATAAGAACGCATTAGGATATGTCCATAATCAACTAAATACCAATAATAAATAAGGAGAATATGCTTTGCTGTGCTTGCTTTGCAGAGTGGAGTAAAAAGATGCACAAGTGTTTGAATGACTGGAATGGCGATCGGGGTAAAGATGTGGATTTTTTTTACCCCCTGGTGTGTGTGGGTGGTGGGTTAAAATACAACACGTTACACTGACAGCGGAGCTCAGCGGGGGGAGGGAAAGGGACGGGGAGCTGGGTTGGATTCAACCATGTAAGGACTCGACACGACGAGTGCTTGAAGGTTTGATGCACAGACTGTTCTCACTCACCCCCGTGACCACTGAGAGAAGGTAGAATAAAAAGGGAAAGACAAAAAAAAAAACAGGAAGTAGCAGATCATCAACTTGAATAGAAAGGTAAATGTTTCCCTGTTTTTTTTTATCAAAACGTTTGATGCATAATGTGATCGACCCTGACTTAAGGCTAGCCTTTTTTTTTCCTGTAAATATCTGGATAAAAACGATGTCTAACAGTCTTAAAGAGCAACTCAGGCCACAGAGTTTTTCCCTCTCGGGTTTATCAGTATTCTGATTCTTCTCTGATTGGCGTCATGCAGTTCTCCACAGTACATCCTGTGGTACTTCTGTACATTTTACTACATTTACACCTCACCTCCACAAGCTTCAACAGCAATAATGATTCCTGCACAAGGAGAAAAAACACAGGGAACCGATGCAGTTTCCTCTCTCTCTTTGTTGCATAGGTTGTCTAAAAGCATAAACAGCAGTTTCAGGAGACGTTTTTAAAAGGTTCTTAAGGAGAGCTGACAGGCGCTTGACTTTCTGAGACGAGGGGGACGGAGAGGGAGAGATAAGCTGAAGCAGCCCTCCTCCGTTCAGGCGTCCAAAGCTGCAGCGTCCGGAGGAGGTGATCCATCCCTTCCTCATTTCTTTTCAGCCCTCCTCCCTCATCTGAATGAAAGAGTGAGTGGTGGATGGATGCTGGAGTCTGTTTTTTTTTTTTTATAGTAAATGAAGGTTTTAAGTTTAGGAGGTGCAGGGGAGATTCCTTTTAAGAGTTGAATGGTGGCAGGGGGCTCTCTGGACGAGAGGGCCCACCCTTATTTGGCCTAAAGTTTTGGGGGAAATAAAACAGAACCTTTTTTGGCGGGATGAAATGCATAAAAGGGAACCCCAAAACTACACAAGCGAGGGGCACAAAATGTTCAAACCAGACGCGATAAAACAAGATTTAGGTGTCCTCGCGTACGATTTTGGGGGGGAAGAACAATTACAACTCAAAACCTGGAAACAACAATGAAGAAATAAAACACACACAAAGCTTCGGTGATGCACTTTCCAGATCACTTCAGCTTGCATCACCTCCCTTAAAGAAATACTTCACAGATAGTTTGCAACTGTTACTTTTTATCTCCTGAACCTGAAATGCTGCAAAATGTGGGGGGAAAAAAACAGGACTCATATTTCTTCATAAAAAAAAGCAGAGTTGCATTAAAGTTTTTACTATCTCAAAACATGCAGGAAGGTACTTGTATCTCTGTAAGTAGTAACTTTCAACTCCTCTTATACATGAGCTTGATATACTGGAAAAAATATATTAAGTCCTTATAAACTGATGTGTTTGCTTAGAACATTCTGCTACTGCTTTACTATTAAGTGCAATTGTTTTGAGCCTTTTGTTTGTCTATAACAGGCAATACAACATTGTGGTAATGATACAGGACTTGTATTGTCAGGTGAAGTATTTCTTTTAAAAAAGAGCAATTGAAGCAGAAAATATTCGACAAAAGAAAAACTAATACCAAGGAAAAAAAGGTAAGTGAAGCATCATGCTAAATCTGCAGATGTTTACAGGTTTTAGTTTAAAAGGAGAAACATTCTGCAGTAAATCGCCTCTTATTTGTTTGTTAGGATGTAATAACTGGTCTCAACGATAAAACCTGGGGTTAAATTTGTCATGCAAATGTGTTTCAAGTATTCGGCATCTCTGAGTAAACAGAGGAATGAGAGTCTGAGTAAACAGAGGAATGAGAGTAGGGCGATGAAGGGAGTTTAGGAGGCTGGGGTGTGTGAGGAAGTTTGGTGATGAAGAGAAAAAGAGAAGGGGAGGGGAGCCTGTGGAGGTCAGATGAAGCAGGAGATGACAGCAAGGTGGCGCTGTTGTCTGTAGAAGCCGCTCATCCAGAGGAGGAGCGGACAGACGGAGGGGGGAGGGAGGAGCTCGGAGGCCTAGTGGGTTGGAGAAGGTGGGGGTCTCCGACTGGCGTGAACACACGAGGAAAGACACAAGGAAGAGAAAAGTGGTTGGGTTAGACCTTTAAAAGTGTAAATATCTCTGCGTTTTTTTGCTCTTAAATAATGCTCCAGCTTAAAGTTCCAGCTCCTCTGTGGGTTATTTATGAACATACATGAATTAGGACTTATGCACTTACTCTACCATGATTTTTTTTTTTTTTTTGAAAACACACATGGATGAAACCCAACCAACATCTCTGAGTTAGGCTCAGTTCAAGCTCGTACTGGCCTGAAACTGAGCACAGATATAAAGATGTTGTAGCTGCTTATCCAGCTGCTGTTTAAGTACTTTAACAAGCACTTTGAAGATTACTTATTAAGCTCGTACAAACAACAGAGATGCACTTGAGAGATGAGATATCATGACCAACACACAACATACACAAAAGAAAGATTTTAGACAGATTTTGACATTTCAAAATCTCTATTTAATTAGTTGCTTCCATTGAGACAAATCTGTTTTCCCCACTTCCTGCTGCCTAGTTTTTACATAATTGAATCAACTAACTCCGAAAAGCCCATACAGTGCTCTGAGCAGAGAAGTGAACAGCGAGGGGTGGGGTGGGGGTGTGGGGGGCAAAGCAGGAAGTGTCATGCAGCCCAAAGATGTCCTCTGAGAAGTCTTTCAGGCTTATGGTGATGATGGTGGTGCTGATGATGGCAGATATTACCCAACATACCAGAAATGCTAGTCCTCACTGGCCAGTGACAGTGATTCTGCAGAAGGAACCGCAGTCATGTGTGTGACAAAGGTGCAGTGAAGAAGAGGAAGACGGAAGAAGAAGAGCAGGGGGACAGAAAAGAAGAGCAAACAGTTACAGTTACGGGATCGGCCAGCGTCTCATGTGCTCAGCTCTCCTTCGGGACGTACAGGGAAACGATTTGGATCCAATAAAACCAGTGTTTGACCGGCAATGTTAGGTTGTTTTCCCCCCAGTGAGAGCTCAGCTCAGAGACGTTGGTGTCCTCTACAGGAAAAGCTGCTAGTCTTATAGTTGGTTAGAAAAGGCAGCTAGCTTACAGAGGCAGGCAAGCAGAGACGCGTGTACTTCATGATGAGCTGCAGTGTGGGTGGGCGCAAAGGATGAACTGTGTGTACGCTGCTGCAGGACTGGCCTGATTGGGTGTTGAAAGGTGAGTAAAGTAAAGTTCACTCCATAACAAATAAACAAAAGCCCCTCAGTCTGCTCCTCCTTAGGGATCACTAACTACTATCTGTTAGACTAACCCTCTATGACAATCAATGCTCTCTAATTTTATTTACCTCCTTTTTCCCTCATCCATGCATCTTCACACCCCCCTAACATGAAAGTATCATAAAAATGCTTTCACTGTCCAATTTATTAAAAATAAAGAAGAGGTTCCTTTGTTTCTTTTTCCTCACCTGGGCACACTAGGAGGTGCACGATTAGGCCTGGAGGGCACAGTGGGAGGCGGCCCACCATGAGGGTCAGGAGAAGCTCCGGGACGAGACGGGACAGGGGGTCCCCCGGCAGGAGGAGGACCGGGCGGAGGTCCACGGGATCCTGGGCGGCCAGGGGGTCCCGGCGGAGCCCTGCGGTTTGGTGTCGGACTGGTAGCAGGAGACCTGACGGAAGACGCAGCAAGAGAAGACAGGAACGATATAAAAATAAACTTTAGAGAAGTCTCATAGGACTGAGACACCGCGTCTGATATCATCTGTTGGCGTATCCCTTTATTCTTTGTAGAGGATCAGAAATTAACAGGTGCATGAACAGTTTAAAAACAGATCAGGTTTTAAAGGAACTAAATGTCTCGCACAACGACCCCTGCAGATACGCAGCAGCTCCCCTGCGACCCTGCACAGAAAAGCAGGTAAAAAAAAAAAAATTGTGCAGACGGATGGCTGTAAAAACACCCACCCCCTTCCATAAAAGGCTGAATGCTCCAGCTGTTCCCCCTTACATCCTTTATCCGACTCAAACCTACCTTCCTCCGGAGCCGCCCCTCTGCACCTGCAGCCAAGAGTCGTCCACGGGAGGCGGCATAGCCGTGCTCACAGTGGTTGTGCTGATGTCCCCAATGATGCTGAGGGCCTCCCGCAGAGCGTGATACATCCGGAGCATCTCGTCACGGTGCTGTGCCTGCTCCTGGGACTCCTCCATCAGAGTGTTCTGGTCTCCACACGAGTAGAGCTGGGCCAGCAGCTCGGCGTTAATGAATTCCTTTGTCTGAGCAAAAAGAGAGCAAACTTCAAACTTAAAAAAACAAAACAAAACAAAGAAGTCTTCTCGTCTTTGCATGCCCCACGCAGATGACTCACGTTGTTAATCATGAGATGCATGATGGTCTTTGGCATCAGGTCACGCACGGTCTTGTTGACGATGGCCATGTAGGAGTCGACCAGGTTGCGGATGGTCTCCACCTGCCGCTCCAGCTGAGGGTCCATGCTGTGCATGAAGCTGTCGGCGCCATTTTCATCCCCGCCTTCACTCTGTGGAGACAAATTAAAGATGAGCTACAAAAACACAGCTTTCACAGAAGATAAAAGCAAGCCAATGTAACGGGGGAAAAGAAGATGACAATTTTGCAGCACACACAAAAATGTCAGGACATCAACACAATCAAAACAGAACCATAAACTGAAATTACAGCATATAACTGTCACCACAATATTCAATATTTTTTGAAAAGCATAATTTTTTCGTTGTGTTTTGAACCAGTATTACTTTTTAATTGAATTTGCACACTTAAAATGTAAGAAACCAGTTCAAAACAGAATTTTTTGTAAATATTCAGATTATGATGAAATTACGATCATTTCCTTCCTATTAAGATTCATTCTAATAATGTAGAATATACTAGGATGATAAAAAAGAAAGACATGGAGAATTTCATACCTTTCCTTCCTTTTCCTATGAGGTGAAACATGAAAGAACATTAAAAAGGACACACACGCACAGTATGAGACACCACAACATTAAAGTGTGACCAAAAAAACAACAAAAAAAACTATTCTTACTGCTACAGCGTTTGTACTTTTGTACTAATGTAACTAATCAATTCAGTCATTACAAAAGAAAGAATAAAACATTTTCTTTCTTCCTTTTAAACAAATCTTACTGTCACTCGTTCAGGATAAACTCCAGCTCTGAGGAAGGAGGCCTTCCACGCGTCAACATCTTCCTGACTCTCGCAGGCCAGCTCCAGCTGACGGTAATCTTTGTACACATTTCTGTGAACATGAAATAAATCAAACACATGACATCTGAGCAGCTGAACACAATTATCCGATTAAAAGTACAATTATTCAAGTATTTAGTATAGTAAAAACAAGTGTTTTCATGGTCCATTAAGTTCACATCTTTAACTTCAATAGACATTGGCAATAAACTCTACACCACATTTATTTTACATTTGCAGTCATTTTAAGACTCTAATTATTCGGTTATAAATTTATCAACATCAGTCTATATTATCAGCACCTTTGCTTTTACTAGTTCTGCTTTAAATTTGCTGGTAATACTCCTGTGCTTTACCGCACCACTGTGATACGAGTGTGTGTAAATCTTTATTTAGTATTAATTTGATGGATGAGACGGCATCGCAGTATGCATGTGTGTGATGTGAAAGTGTGTGTGGCTGCACCTCTGCTCGGTGTTAAAGAGGGCAAAGATGTGCTTGCTGGACATGAAGCCCTTCTCCACATCTCGCAGCTTCAGGTTGTCCACCGGCAGCATGTACTTCTTCTCTTTCTCCTGCAGGGGGCGACAGAGCGACACGCTGCTGACGAAGATGAAGAAGTCAGGTTTGACAGTTAAAGTGATCCTTGAGATTTACTGCTGCACTGAAGCAGTCAGACAAGAGTGGATTACCACATCAGGATCATTACGGGGCAGGAAATTTAGAATTAATAGGACTCTGTAATCAATTTGAGGACCGTGAAGAGGATAAAGAATAACAGAAATTCGATTAAAAGCCGGAAAGAAACAGGAAAATGGGAAGGTTGAACACAACTTCTGGTTTTGATTAGTCACAAAACATGGCAAGCTAAAATGAGACACACACACACACACACAGACTCACTCACACACATAATTATGCAAAGATCCACTGAAAGTTTAGAATTCGCTCAGACTTGTAAACCTGCACGCATTATGTGATATACAAACTATTTCTGTATCAGGGAACCTCAAAGTTAGTACTTCAGTCAGAGACAAGCCGGTACTGTAATTCACACAAACACAAAACCACACACAAACACACACAGCCTGTGTTGTGGTTAGACTCTTCTAAATCTATTGTTGGAAACCAAGTGTGTATCTACGCGCGTGTGTGTGAATCTTTTACCATGGACGGTAAAATAACAATTAAAAAAAATTACACTCTAAAAATAAATGAGAGTCACGGAGTTTCTAAAAACTAAACACACACACACACACACACACACACACTGCTTCAGTTACAAATAGCACCTCTTAAGAGTAGTCTCTAACTAACCTTAAAACCATCTGGATGGCTAACCGCAGGCCTGCCCTGCCCAACCCTGAATGTGTGTGTGTGTGTGTGTCAGAGGGAGAAATAGAAGGAGAGCAAACTCCTTCATCAAAGGATTTATGACCTGTGCAGCCAAATGGTCATATCCCTTAAATGCATGTAAAATCTCCACAGACACATGTGCACACACATAAACACACGCACATTTGGCAGAGCCAGCACTCCTGGGTGTCTGCTGCACGCACGCACGCACGCAAACACACGCACACACAAACACACACACTAAACAAGCAGTCGCCCCAGACTCCCGAATGCTGACATCATCATTTATAGCACTGGCGAGTCCAAATTCTCCAACTCTCTGTCTTTCTTTTAGTTCAGCATTTCTTCATCTTGGCCTCCCTCATTTTCTTTCTCTTCAACATTTTTTTTCCTCCCCCCCCCCCTCTACTTCTTCAGTTCCCTTCACTCTCCAGCTCTCCCTCTCCCTGGGAGTGAGCAGCCTTGGACCGATTCATACATTTTCCTCTCCTCTGGCCAGTAAATCCAGTCAGGAGAGTTGGAAAGGAAGGAAGAAGGAGGAGGAGGAGGAGGGCAGAGGGGGTGGAGGACTGCCGGGAGTCCACACGATGAGGGGAAAGGTGCATCAACACGCAACAAGAACCAAATGAACAAATTAATAAACAGCAGGTATCCACTGAGACCGTAGATGTATTTGCTTTATTGCAGCATCACCCTGGATTTTCTCTCTGATGATCATTTTTCGCATGTTTTTACATGTGTGAGTGCGTGTGTGTGTGTGTGTGCTTGATGTTGAGTGCTTTTCCATGTGTTTCTATAAAAGCAAGCCAGCATGAGTGGGCAACAGCGCAGAGTTCAGACATTATGCACACTCACAGAGACACGTGAGAAAACAAACCTAAATGCACACAGATGCACCCGTAAAGAATATGAGATACTTTGTGTGCAAACTCCATTTGACCTCTGTCTGCAGGATCTCGAGTGCACAAAAACCAAACTGTGCGTCTCTAAGAGACTGACAGAAAGACAGACGGAGTCGTTATCAGGCTGTGAGGATTCAGAAATTCAAATTTAAGTATAAAAACGGTGGGTTCCCAGTCTTTTATCCATATAGTCGTCCTTCAACCTCCTTGGACCTGGCGTCCACATATGTGGACATCACATTTTGCTTAGCATTCCTTGATCCACATCAGGTCCCAATCAGCCCAAATAGCAAAGAGAGTTTAAAAATGCATGCCACGAACAAGAGTTTGGGTCTCAGAAGGTTAAGTGTTGTTAACGTGCAAAAAAAAACTGATCACATTTTGTAAAATACCAGTTCAACGCTGGTAAAACTAAACTATATAAATGATCAACCATTTCAACAAACAGCATCACCTCAAAAACAAAGAAAGTGACAAATACTTTTATAGGTCAATTAAAAATAAATCCCCTTTTTTCTCTTGATATTTGCTTTTACTGTAATCTTTGTAAACATGATAAAACTGAGACCAGCTGAGAAGTTCAAAGTAATTTCAGGAAAAAAAGAGAGAGAGAAGACTTACATCATTCTTTCTATGGAAGCGTATTTCATGTTGAGACTTTTAGAATTATGGCTAAAGAAACAAGGCATCAACTTATGTTTGCTTTGTTTGTGTTGCTGAGTTGCTAGTTCATAAATATTAGAAACGTCTTAGAAGATGGTCTTGGACGGTTGAGAGGTTTTGGCTCCACTTGCAGAAAGAATGGAGACAACTGAAGGTTTGATCTGCGTCACATGGACCCTCTACAAATTTCAAAAACCCAGTCAGCTACTTTGCATGCTTCCTCCTTGAGATCTTCCATGATGGTACAGGAGCTGTCCTCATTAAAAGGTTCACAAGCCTGCAGGTGAGTCTTGAACTTGAAATTCTGCAGACTGTCCTTCTCTTTGGACTTCAGATAAACCATCTGCTGTGTGGACTCGTTTTTGACCAAACATTACCAATATCAAACTTTTGTTTAAGGTCGTTTTGCATTATTTGGACTCAAAAGTTTTAGCTTTTTAAATATAACTGAACTTAATGTAACTTTTGCACTTTTATACTTTTCAAATGACTTTTTCAGTTTCGTCCATCGTCTTCTTTGACATCTACTTCAGCATACATTCAACTTTTAGCTTATAGCTACTGTTCTGCTCCTTTTCGCTGCCTTTACACTTAAGCTCCCATTTTGCTGCTTTTAGCTTTAGCTAACCTTATTCTACTTTAGCTTTTTGCCAACTTTCAGATACTTTTAGCTTTTACCTAGCATTCATTTTTGGCTTTTAGTTCTGCTTCTTTTAGCTTTAACAACCAGGTTTCAGCTTCTTCAGCAAATCTCAGCAGTCAGTCAACGCCCAGCATTCACTCTCTACACCTGTCTAAGTTGTTGTATTTTTGTGTTGCTGTTGTTATTTTTGTTTACACCTGATCCTACACTGGTCTGAATCTCCGTGCATTGACTCGAGGTAGTGCAGTTTGTTGGTGGCGCGTGAACAAAAGTGCTTTCTTCGATTTATTTTGTTAGTGAGTAATTGCGGGTTCATTTTGAAAAGCCAGTTCGAGTTCAATCCTGCATTCATAAATACACTTCACCTCCCTGCAGGCTATCAAAATAAAATAAAAAAAGCATAGGAAAAACTCAAACTCCGTTTCAAAACATCAATTAAATATGTCCACAGAGAGACACACTCAAGGAAACTCTACACCCCAAAACACGCATACTTACATGGTGACCTTACACATCCCATAGCCAATTAACAAATCAGAGTAGATTAGAAGTCAAAACCAAGAAAATACTCGCTTACAGCATCCATGTTGTTTTAAGAGTCTGCATATGTGTGTGTACTGTGTGTGTATGGTAACGTGGATGTTGATGGGAGTCTGATAGAAAAGTCCTGGTGACTTGGGCCGTGCATCAAAGCGATGTGGAGGAGCCGCACGGCATCTGGGAGCAATAACGCTGCTTCTAACCCTTCATTACCACAAAGACTGGGCCCTGGGTGGCAGCCAACGGCAATTTTCACAGCCCTCCTCTCCTCACCTCCCTCCGTTTCTCTTTCCCCCCATTCTTCTGCTATTGAGTTTTGTCTTCTCTCTTTTTTTTTTTTTAATGAAACGCAGAGGGGAAATCTGTAATTCTTGCACGTTGGGGATGAAGGGGAAAGTTGGGAAAAGACTCACAAGGTTTAATGTACTTGTGTAGTTCAACTGAGAGTGCTTAGACATGCAGGTTTGTCAAGTTTCCCTGTAGATGATACGGTGAAAAGCTTTATTTTTACAAGAGGAAATTTCAAGAACACATCCAAAGCCTTTAACCTGTGCGAAAGATGCTTTTGAGAAATGGTATCTGAGGTAAGCCTAATTAGTCTTGAAGCTGTTTGGACTTCATTTAAAGCAAGGCCACATGTTGCTAGCATTTAAATCAGAAACAGAGGACTTTAGCCAGGAGAACTACAATGGGAAACTGCTAAACTGAACCAGTTCTGCGTAAAATCTTGCAGCTGTTTGTGACTCATCAGGCTGCAAGGTTGGGCAATCTTTTAACAAATCGCCTTGGCATGGGGCCAGCGTCCACACTTTCTAAGAGTTCATTAATTATGAAAAATAATAGTGTTACTGAATAGTGCAGACAAGGAGGTTCTCATTTCTGTTCTGTCAGCCATGGTGTCCAGATTCACAGGAATAACAACATCAATTTTCACACATTTTGCTTAAAAAATGCTAAGTTTTAGCTGCTCTGTTAGTCTCCTTTCTTTAACACCTTTTCTTAGCTCTCCCTATAAAAATAAACGCAAATAGGAGCAAACTTTGAGAAAAAGAGCATGATATTTGCATTCACAGAGGACCTGGCAGACCAGTGATCCCTTCCTGTTTAGCAGCTACATGCTAAGGAGTTAATTAAATCTTTTTTGTTTGTTCTGTGAAAAAATAGATGGTTTATTGTCTGATTAATTGCCAGAGTGTTATAAAGAAAAAAAGGGAACCAAAACATCTGCCGTGTGGTACACCCCACAGCAGTTTGATGGAAGGCAAACAGTCAGATTTTACTGATGCATAAAGTTTCCACTGAGAACATCACAGCAAAATGGTAGCATTAGCTGTAAAGAGTCCTGAAGTTCTCTTTTGAAAAGACACGTAAAACTACTAACTAATATCGCTGATTCTAATGATTCATTAGAATTGTGGCCTTTTCATTTACGTGTGTGAACAAACGTTCAGTAACATTGCTCTGGAGAGCACAAGACAATTTTAGACAAATTACAGACAAAATAAAGCAGTAAAAAAATTCAAAACAGGAAAAACTGAATTTTGTACAAAACAAAAAGCAGAAAACCCAGTCTTATACAGAACACACTTACAAAAACATTTGTTTGCTGGCTTTGTGAAAAGAGCAGGTTTGGTAGAAAAAAGTTTTTTCTAAAATGTTTTTTCAACATTTTGTTACTGTAAATGTTCTTAAATGGTTTGTTGTTGCTTTTTTGTTGACAAAAAAAGTCAATTTCCTTTTCAGAAATCTTTGTATGTCTTTAGGTATGCTTTGGATTTATTGAGAAATATTTATATTTTCCATTATTTTACTGGACTTAAAAACTGTAAATCAGTTAAAACTGTAAATCAGTTAAAACTGTATATTTTATCTCTGGGTTTTTTGCTTTTAGTTCTGTTGCAGCATTTATTTAAATGTAATGTTTTTAAAAAACAAAACATGTGAGAAGAGATGCTACTTTTTTATCCATTAGTATTTATCCCACGAAGGCAACAGTTACAAAATGTGATAAAAGGAACAAAAACACGCAGCAGTACAAATCTTCAACTAAAACATCCAGATCCGAGTTCAACATCCAAAAACACAGTGAGGTAAAACATCCACCTGTCTGAAACACAAACAAGCTTTGATGCACACGGGGTTTTCATGCTGCAACAGTTTAGCAAAGTTATCTGTTATTTGACTCTTTAATTATTAGAGTTCTTTCATGCATTTTAGATTTTAGACGGATGTATAAAGAATATGAAACAAACTACAAGTTAATAAATTTAAAAAGCTGACGTAACTCATCTGTCTCAGCCCGACATGCATCTTTAGCTCCACATATTGAAAATATTGAGACTTCAGTCAAATCTATAGTTTAAACACAAACGTTGTACTTTGTAACATACTTGTACTGTGTACCATTTAGACATTGTCTGTTTATTCTTACAACGGACTGAGTTGATGGTGAACACTTCCAAGTCGTTGTTTTTTTTTTACCCAACATATTTTCGAGAAGTTCAGTTCAGTCTTGTAAAACTTTTCACTTATGAGGAGAAAAATCTTTCACCTTTGTGGAAGTTAAGGATTTCATGGTGTCTCATTCAGGAAATAATAGAGAAAGTCAGTAATTAAGACAAATATGAATATGAATATCCATTAAATGAAGTAAAAGCTTTTAAAAAGCTGTTAAAAATAAAATAATGTCTCATGTCATTTAAACATCTGACTCAGAAAGCTTTGTTTGCATCTGAACATTACACTGGAACAGCACTAAACCCTAACTGTAAACTTGGCCGAACCCCAAACCGTGTTTTTTTATAATATAATTACATAAGTTTCAGTAGTGATTCAGTTTTGTCTCTAAAAGACATCATTGTGACTGAGTAAGCAGATTTAATTCCCTAAAATATGAGCGCAAACACACAGATACACACACTCCTGTGGTTTTTAATTTTTTCTGGCTTGTGTCTGCTTGGTCCCATTCCTTGTTTTTCTTTCTATCGGGAACAATCGTATCAAGTGAATCAGTGAAAACACGATCATTTACAAAGAAAAAAGCCAACATTCTTCCTCATCTTATAAGTCAAACTGGGTAAACTTTGAGTTATCCTCAAACCAGCCTCCTTGGCTCCCCTTTTCATACAGAGTCTCATATTGTTTCTGTTTTATGGCATCAAACTGGCTTTGTTAATGTTTTATTTCACAATAAAACCCTAATTTTGTTCTTATATTTATTCATTTTACCTTTCTGTTGTTTATTTTTTAAACTTTCAGTCATTATGGTAAATACTTTTAACATTTCAAGCAAATTAATTTTTTAAAAATCCCATTTTTTTAGATAAAATGTAGAAATTCATCAAATTATAAAATATATATAAAACCCTCTACAAGATATATGTTGTTTTTTGTCAATTCTACAACAAATTTGTGATTTTTTTATGAAATAAATTTGCTTTCCGGTTAAAGGAGTGAGATAAACTGCTCGATACAGGAAACAGAGCCGCTCCTAACCAGTAGTTTTTGTTTTAACTCTCGGGCTTTTCAGCGGCTTTGTAAATCTGCAACCCAAAAGGTGGATTTTAGTCAAGGCCAGGCTTAGACAAAAACACGAACCTCTGTGTGTGCCGGATCTTTCAGTGAGCTGCCATCTTTAAAATTAGCTTGTTGAAGAAACTGAGCCAACAGATTTCTGATGCGCGCAGGAAATACAGATGCTCACATTTTTGGGGTTGCAATTACTGGTTTGGCTGCAGATCCTCAGAAATAAATCTAGCTATGTTTTTTAAAATCTTCTCTGCAGTAACAAAAATACAAAAAATGTATTGTTTTATACATCAAAAAATGTAAGTTTTGTTATTTCAATTCCACATCAAAATATAAAGATGAGATGAAGACAGGGATTTGAGTTTCTTGTTAGATTGAAGAACATAAAATCACAGATTACACTGAGTGGGTGTGTTTCTGTGCATTCTTTCTCCATATTTCTGACTAAGACTTTGAGAAGGAAGCTGCCTGCCTGGTCATCCAAACTGTGGAAACAATGTTGGTGCGACCGCAGCACTCCTCCCACCCAATAAATTCACTCTTTCCAGTCCCTAAACTTTAAACTCAGCTGCAGCAGCGATCTGGTTTGTCTTCTACATCGACGAAGGACTGATTTCTATCTTTCACACCCTCCCACTGCTCTCCCCACTCGCTGGGGTATCACTTTTTCATCCTCTTTCATCCCTATTTTTTGCTCCTCGTTTCTCTCACTTTCCTTCCATCTCCACCAGCATACTGCTGACTGGCTTCTCTTGGGATCGCGTCTGCTTTGATTTGGAGCTCAGAAACCGCAGCTAAAACAAACACATAGCTACACACACACAGATATTGAAATATTAGCACTGATTACTCAGCACTGCTTGAAGTTATATTGAAACCTAAATGCGTGGAATAAAGAAAGCAAAGGAATTTATAATATTTGTGTTTCAAAACTTTTCTTCCTCACAACCTCTTTTGCTCTCGTTCTGATTTACCAGTCATGTGTCACCCTTCCAACCAGTAACCCCCCCACCCCACCCCCTCTTTCCACCACCACTCCATGTGTGTGTCGGGGCAGGCTGGCGAGCAGCATAAAGGGCTCTTTATTCGCCTCGGACAGGGAGAGGAAATCAGCTTTAGAAGTAAAAACAGAGGGTGCAAGAGAGGGATGGAGACCACAGGGCTGCACATCTGGAGTTATTACAAGGTTTCCTCCCGCTTGCCAAGAAAACGCCGACATTCCTGCCCTCGCTACAAAGACCAAGGAGCCTCTGCTCTCATCCAGCCCCACTCCTGCACATACATCCATCAATCAAACGTCCCAGAAGAACACATATTCGATCGCATGTACCTTAAAGCTCGCACACACATCAGATCAAACACACATAAGTCCCAAACACAGACATCCTCCCATCTTGCCCACATATATGCTTCCACTAAAAAAATTTCCCTCCCTCTGCTAAAAAAAACTTCACTCCCTTTCCAAACTTTACAACACGCACACCAAATGAAAGCATCTCACTTCCTGTTCACCTTTGACCTTCCACTTTCTCCCTATAAGCCAGAGAAGAAAGACGTTTAAAAAGAAAAAGGCAGAAGGGTGAAGGGGTATAGACAG
>NC_051443.1:15794156-15822800 GCF_001649575.2 Kryptolebias marmoratus
AGGGGAGGGGAGGGGGGGCAGAAAGAACAGAGGAGAGAGGAAAAATGGGGGGCCGAGGAGCTCCTCCTCTTTCCTTCTCCATATCTCCTCTCTCCCTCGCTCCTTTTCTCCTTCTGTCTCTGGAAGGAGGAACTTGGTGGCCAGTCCTTCTGCCACGTCGAACCTCCAGCCGGTCCACCTGGCTCACCGCGGGAGCGACCTTTTATCATTTTTAAAATTTGTTTCATTTTATTTTTTACCCTCTGGAAGGTAGAATTCGCACAATGCCGAACGAGAGGACGCGGAAGCTCATTGACGAAATCGTACCTTAACCAGAGAAGAAAGCCAAGATGCGAAGAAGAAGAAGCAAAAAGGAGGAACACTCAAAGTCCAAAGAGAAACAAGCAGAAGATTTGACAGGTATTCCGTCCTCAAAAGAAATTTCCGAAGGTTTGACATGTGTCAAGGAGACAAAACTTTAGACGGAGGTGTTGGGTCTCAGTTGACCGCAAATATGACTTGAGAAATTCTTAATAAGAGCAACTAAGATCCAAAGCTGTTGGAGTTTTTTAACTTCTATGACATATCCTGACTTATTTATTCAGTCTTGACCTGGGATAAAGTGGGGTCAAGCTGAGATTAGGCTTTACAAATGTGGGCTAAATGAGGTCCGACCCTCAAAGCGAGTTTCATTCGTCTTTGTATTTAATCTGTTGTCTGATTTGAGCCATAATCAGCAAAGAGGGACTTCTCAGAAGAACGTCTCACTTCTTTACATTTTTTTTCCCAGAGAAAATAATTCTCTTCGATTAATTGCTGTATTGCTGACCAGTAATATTCCAACACAATTATCGGTCCCCCCAGTGAGGGCTTCGGTTGTCTTTTGACAACTGGGACGACTAAAGCCTTTCTGCAGCTTGTTTTTCCTCAGTGCAGACTGGTGTGGAATGTTGTTTCTCCCAGCAGGAAACAGGAGGGAATGTCACCAAGTCTGCCAATCAGTGGCTATCACCTCTATCTAACCTTCTCCTTCTTCTTTACCTCCCTGCTGGTCCCCCTCTTCCTCATTCATTCCTCTACAGGCGGCAGGGAGCGGGACGAGTCGGACTCCGGGGTGTCAGAGACTGAAATCACAGTGAGTACAGCTCTGTGACGTTAAACCTGCCAGCGTTGGTAATCTGCGAGCGGATCTTCTCTTCAGAGTCCTTCGGGCCGCCCAGCTCGCCTGCCCAGTGTTCAGACTACCTGTTCAGGAAGTTGTGGTTGTACAGTAGTCTGCACATTGGTTAGGCTGGCCGGGGAAGCACGACAAGGCTGGAAATGAGACTTCGGAGAGCTTCCAGCAGACAAACGCATGGAAGCAGGAAGCACCGTTTCTCCATCTGGACTGACATGGACACAAACCTCAACAAAGCTCCCAAAGGTTCCACCACAGAGGCCTAAACCTCATGAACCTCAGCCAGGATGGATTAAAACAGCCCTAAATGTTGGAAACTGTTTTTTTTTCCGAAAACCTAGTTTAACCTGTGAGATTATTTTAAAATCCCTGTAATAAAGAAACTTGACTTTTTGAAAATTGGTCTCTGCTTTTCTTTCTGCAAGCATTTCCCAGAGAAACGGCTTTGGATTCGACATAAATATCCCTTTCATGTAGATCTAAGTGAAGGCTGAATGACATTCTCAATCTGTTGTTTATTTTTCTTCAAAAGCAAAAGATCTAGCTCAAAAATAAAAATAACAAAAAGTTCAACTGTTCCCAAAACAATAACTAAAACAGAGTAACTGCTCGGCGTCAAGCTGTACCCTTGATGAAAACGTAATTATGCTTCTGCTTTTCTTTGCACCAGTTTGTGGCAAATTTACCTCAAATGACCATGTAATGTGCAGAGAGGCCGGAAGCCACCCTGCAAAAATGTTGAAAGAGCAGCCACTCTGTTATTGTCTAGTCACAGTTTTTACGAGTCTTTGTATAGCTCGGCTAAAAAAAAAAGGAACGGCCAGAAAATTTTTTGCGGCTTTAATGTTTGTAGCTGACGTCATGAGAAACGTCGGAGGGCTCTCTGTAACTCTCTGCTTTCTATTATGTTTTATTTATTTCTACCTTTTTTCTGGAGCTGCAGTTTGCCTTTCAGCCTCGTCTGGGTGTGATAAAGCCAAGCCGCAGCGTCTGATCTGAAACTCTTCAAAAGGCGCACAAGCAAAGGAGGCCGAAACATTCACACGGTGTCCCATCACAGAGCATTGTGTGCAGGAATGCAAAACCACAAACCAACCTGTTTCCATTTAAAGCCCCCGCCACCATGAACTCAACTACTTTTTATAATAGTGTGTAGAGGCTGTAGCATGCACACAAACACACACACACATCCATATGTAACAGCAAACGCACTCACACCATATACCCAACATGATGCTGGAGAGTCTGCTGCCCCCCCACCCTGTAGCCCACCCCCCCAGGATGTTTACAGCTGGGATCACCAGGCGAGTCTGGCTTTCTGGCAGCTTTACAGCAGGAGGAGGGAAACCCACACACACACACACACAGCTAGTGGACAGACACACCCATAAAAAAACTATATAGTACTGCGCCAAAGCCTTAAACCTATTCCTAATTATCACCTGCTGCCAAAAGTGAAAGGCGACATTGTTTCTGTCGACGTCCGTGTGTGTGTTCGATTGTGTGTAGGGTTAGCAAAATATCTCATGAAGCAGTGGACGGATTTTCAGAAGAATCATAGAATGAACATCTAAAACTGATTAAGGTTTGGAGTCAACCCCATTTAAGATGGCCGCCACAGATAAGCAATCTTAGCAAACACAAAAGTACCTAGAACTCGGTCAGTTTTACAGATATAGAGCTTAAATGTGTTGGGGTAGAGGCTGTGAGTAACCTATTATTGGATGCACATCTACAACTGATTAAGATTTAGAGTCACCCCAATTCAAGATGGCCGCCAAAACTAAGACACTGACCAACACAACAACGATGACGTGCATTCCTTCAAGGAACACCTGGCCTTTGATTTCTTTCTACTTTGCTCCCAAGGAGCTAGATTTTCTTGTAATCCTCTAAAGTGGTCAGTAGTTCTCCATGCTTTCTAAAAGTCTTTCAAACTTTGGTTAATTTTCTGGATGCTTTTTCCACTCATTTTCTGTCCAGTTTTTGCACTGGACTATGACAGTGTATTGCATTGCGTGTCTAATAAATGAGGAAAGTAGAGGACAAGAAGAAAAAGTGTCAGACTTAAAAAAAACATCTACAACAGAAAGACCATATTCGAAAAGTCACATCTCTGAAAACAGAGGGGAGAAAAGCCAGCAAAGAACTGGCACAGGACCTGAGAGATGCATCATCGTCTGGTTGATCATCTGGATGATAAGTCACTTTGAAAATCCCCTTCTCGGTGCTAAAATACAAGTTTTTTTTATAGATTTGATTTTTTTTAAAAATGGGAACAAGTTGTGTCTTTGTGGTAACAAAGTGGCTGAAGGTCCTATTTAAAATGGGCTCTTTGCAAAGTTGAACACTGGTTCATGTCTTGAGTTTAGAGACCTTTTTTTATTGCTGAATAATTCATAGGTCAGAGTAAAGTGGCTTTACAAAAAAAAGGAAAGAAAAAAAACATACATGCCTCTGAAAACTGCCAGGTACTGAAAATGAGTGAAAAAACAGCTGGAGCCCAAAGACAGATTAAAAAAAAAAAACCTTCAGAAATCTTCAAGAACTATTGATCAAGAACACGTTAAACAGTTCCTTGTACTTTTTTGCTTCCTTTTCTTTTGTCCTTTCTCCTGTATTCCATCTAACCCACTTTTTTTGGCTTTGCTGTAAGGGAGTTTCATACGAGAAAAAAAAAACAGCCTGATTTGAAGAACTGGCATACGCTGTGGTAATGCAGACCAGAAGGTTTCTAAAAGCACACACACTAACCAAAACATCCTGGCACCAATAGTTGGGTTCGAAGTTATTATTAGTGTCTGGGGGTAGTGTGTGTGTGTTTCTCTGAGTGTGCACTGCCAAACTACAGTAAGGGTTTTCCCCGTGACGAGAGGCAGTCAATAAAACGGCGGCGCCCTGTTTTTGGGAGCTCATGTAAAGAAACAAGTGTAGATGTGTAACTGCTAAATCTGCAGAAAAGATGCTCCAAAATCTGCTTGCCGAGATACATTTGTCTTTCTCTTCTAATCCTAAACATACAAATTTCATCAACTGTGTTTATTTTGGCATGTCTCTGCACAGGTCTGCAGGACAGGCCCTCAGGAGAACTTGTAGCATGTGTGGGTGTGTGTGATTGAGGGGCCTATGTAAAATGTTAAGCTTGGACAGAAAACATAACAAAAAGGTCCATTTTTTTTCCCCCTCTCTCTCTCTCTTTTTTTTAAACAGAGTACTGCGGTGCCCTCCAGGCTCGGAGCTGATCTGCAGCAGCGCAGAGTGTTTTGGTTTTTGTTCGCCATGTGCCCTCATAGTTCCACGTTTGAATAAATATACAGACGGAGAAGAAAAGGAACGATGGAGGGCCGGGGACGAGGAAAGACTGAGACGTTAAAAAAAGACAGAAAAGTGCTCCTCTTGGTTTTTTTCTTTCTTTCTTTTTTTAGATTTGAGGATGTAGTGATGAGAAAGAGAAGAAGAGGATGGGAAGATGGGACAAATATCTTCCTCCTCCTCATCCTCCTCCCTCTGTGATGCCTCTTCATCCACACTTTCTCTCCTTTCACATGGTCTTTGTTACTCCTGCTGCTAACCAGCGAAAACTTGCCTCCACCCCTCCTCTCCACTGCAGTCCAGTCTGTACCTCTCCTTTGAAATAAAGTAAGTTTATTAGAAGCAGGTTTGTGTGTGTGTGTGTGTGTGTGTGTGTGTGTGTGTGTGTGTGTAATTGTGACTGGGGCAGGGGGCTCTGGTATGCACATGTGTGTGCCAGGTTTGGTGTCTGACACGCTGGGGGGTCCAGACTTTTTTTTTTTTCTTTTTTTCTTTTTTTAGAAAGGGGACCCTCCATCATACGTACACAAACACACACAAGCAACGAGCGGCTCTGGCTATAACCTCGCGAAAGGTGCCTCCTAACAGTTCCGCAAAGCATCATGGGACACAACAAGTAACAAAACGGATCAAAATATTTCCACAAGCAAACGACAACCATCAAATGTGATGATGGTTTTTTTTGTTTTGTTTTTTTGCCAGGAATGAGGTAGAATGGAAACAGGAAAAGATAAACATTTATAGCTTATCCTCTGGTTTAGTAATTTGTTGAAAATCCTTAAAACGTGAAAAGTCATAAATGAGAGACTGAGCAGTAAAGGTGCACAGTAAAGAATAACATCCAAGTGTCAATGTCATGACCTATCATTGACGGGGAAAATGGCTTCAAAATGTGAAAGTATTTGGAAAATCATTTGGCTGCAGGGATGTTTGGGAAAATGCTAACAACTTGACTTTTTTTAAAGTACTATTTGGAAACTAAGTAATACAATACAAATCATTTCTTATACTGATAAATAAATCTAAAGCTGTGCGCTTCCAAACGTGATTTTTGGACGTCAAAAAGGGAACTGTCCACCAAGTACTCATACGCTGTCACATCATTTCAGTGCTTCACTGGGCTTTTATTTTTTCCTCACAAAGCCACTGACTGATGCTTTAACAGTCAAATTCAGGACATGACAGTGCACACAGAGATCTATCGAAAATGTCTGCAAACAGAAGTAAATATAGACACAAACACTATCCTTTTTTTGTATTGTCTTGACAGTGATTGTGTGTGTTTGTGTGTGTGTGTGTAAGCTGACCTCATCATCCTTATACCAGGACATGGACTCTGCAGTGAGGACGAACCAGTACTCCTTGGCTCCTCCCTTCATGATGCTGATGTTGTTGATGGTCAACCAGCCCTTCCTGATCACCTGAGAAACAGGCAAATCCACGAATTGTAACAAAATTGATCATAAACAAAGCACATCATGTGACGCGTATGTTCATTATACAAGCACCTCCAGATAAAGTTCAATGAAACTGCTTTTATTGGGAGATAAGATGCTGCAAAAACTCACACCCACATGACCAAACACACTCCTCACATCAGTTAGTTCTACATCTGGTCCCTCATTTTCTCCTCATTACAGACTCTACAGGCAGGTTGTCGTGTGCAAGTTATTTACCTTGTACCGATCGTTAACTCCTCTCTCCGGCTGGATGAGAATGTGGAGAGAACATTACAAAGCCACGCCAACGCAGGGCACTCATTAAAGGGCAAATACACCAAGGTTGCTGCTCAACTACCAGCAGATTATCGCTGCCTGCTGGAGGGGNGGTTCAGCAGGCAGGGTGGGGCAGAGGGAGGTGGGGATGCTACAACTGATAGCTCATGGCAAGTATTTTAGAGTCATGCGTCCAAATGCAGGTGTTTTATTTAATTCTGGGATGCATTTCATTTTTAGAGTTTTCACTGACATTCAGCTCCATTTTTTTTAGGATGGCATGGGGTCATCACACACATAAATCACCCTAAGAATACTTGTTTTATTGTATGGCAATAATCCAGAACGATTATTAATTATTTGTTTTAAAAGAAAAGCCTAAATGTTCTTTGTTTTCTTAAAGGTCTGACAATGTTTCAACCAAAAAATTATGTCACAAACCAAAAACTTTCTTTACAGTAATAGCATGGCACAGCAGGTCTGAGCAAACATTTTTTTTATAAACAGGGATAAACTGCGTTTTAGTTTAGTTTTTATTACTTTTTGGACAAAAATTAAAGTTAATGTTGCAGAGGAAAAAAAAAAGGTTTATTACCAGTCTTTTGACCGATCTCTAGGTGTACTTTTATGGCATTTGTTCACAGTGAAACTGTAATCTCTGAGATTTCTTCAGCTTTACTGGGGGAACTAATCATGTGCTGCATCATGAACTGTTTTATGTTTCTTATCGTGATTTGAATAAACGGGTATAGCTGAACTTGCCTCGGTGAGATACTGTATGTATTCAGAAAATAGTCCTAACCCTTATGAAAACATTTAATGGAGAGTAACTTTGCTGTTTTTTGATCATTTCTGTGATGCATTTACTATCAGAAAGTTTGGGAAATGAAACACAATGTTCTGAAAGTTTGATCAGAACCTGGCTGCACTTATTATCCCAACTCTGCACAATAAGCCGGGATGAACTGACGGACAAAGGGCTGCTTTAGCCCCCCCGGTCTGTATATTTATTGTTGAGTAGTGTTTTAAGGTTCCTGGACTGAAGGTGCTGAATGAGAAGAACAGAAGCTGTGGGGTCCTAAAGGGCCAACAACATCCATTTCTAAACAGGAAGTGAAGTTCACCACTTTGTTTACCGTGTACCTCTAACCTTTGGCCACTAATCAAGACAGTTGTTATGACCACTGAAAACGAAGGGGGTGCTATGTGAGCCACACTGCAGGTTTTGTATTTCCTGGAGTCTTTCTGTTACTTTGCAGGAGTTTGATAGAGGTGGGAAACAAAAAGGAATTGAACATAATGAATCATTAAAGTCAAAATTTCACTTTTCCTTAACCAACTTTCTATTCAAGCTCAGCCGGGGGGGTAATTTTCCTCCTAAGCCACACTGAGCATCTCTAAACTGAGCCTTTAAATGACACAAGAAGATTATATAACAGGAGAAATATCCTTATTTTTTCTTTTTTTTTTCCTGCAGGCAGACTTGTGCAGCACATTAACCATCTTACGGTGTAATTGTGTGTATAAGTGCATGT
Source organism: Kryptolebias marmoratus (assembly GCF_001649575.2). Taxonomy (NCBI): domain Eukaryota; kingdom Metazoa; phylum Chordata; class Actinopteri; order Cyprinodontiformes; family Rivulidae; genus Kryptolebias; species Kryptolebias marmoratus. The sequence goes on from NC_051443.1 coordinate 15,801,875, forward strand.
GTTTGTGCCTGAAGAGTGAAAAAGAGCAGCGAGGGAAGCAGCCAAGCGTCTCTTTCTACAGCCACCTGCCATCTAAAAGCGGTTTTAGGAGACTTGTTATTTATCAAACACAAAAACTCATATTTACTCCCAGTTCTACCCTAAAACGACATAAAAATTACCACATATACACACACCAGTATCTGCAGAAAAACACGAGCTCATACATACAAAAGCGTACTTGCAGACATGCAACTTTAAAACACACTCCCACTACTCACCATGATTTCATCCTGAAGCAGAAAAACCACAGGGAGGTTGATGATGGAGGGGGAAAAGGGAAAAGAATAGAGAAAAGCTCAGAGGACACACAAGCAAAAAAAAAAAACCAGAAAAAGGGATTTGCACAAAGATTAAAGAGTTTAAATAAAATGTGCAAAAAGCAGAAGAAGCATCTACAAAATGTGCAGTAAAATACACCTAAAAGTAAATTAAAAGTCATGCAAAAGCTGATTTAAATCCATAAATTTGTTGTTTTAGAGCTTTTGTGATGTGTAGCTGGTTACTGATTTAACAAAGAAGGAGATTTGGAGGGAGGTAGGCAGAGATTTTTTGTGCAAATCTACAAACCTTCCAAAGGAAATTAGAAACATCTACTTATACTTTTGGATTTCTTTCTGTTTATTCTCATAAATGAAAACTGACATTTTGTTTTATCTTGGTGTCACCATTTCTGATGCAGTTTAAGATCCCCAGTCCAGTCGAGTCTGTTTCTGAAAACTTTTAACCCCAGAAAACGATAATGTGTCACGGATATTTTCCAACATTCTTCGTTCGTGCTAACACAGCTGTGGCTTTCACCAAAAGGCGCATTTGTTTTATGATCGCACAACTTTTGTACATTAGCGTGCAGCATGAACTACACAGGCCTGTGTTGCAGCGGACTGTTGCTCCTAGAAACAAAATACGGTTAAGCTGTGCCACATTTAACATGAGCAGAAACCCTGAACTGAGCGCTGACAGGAATGAGCCTTTGGGGAAAACTGCATTAAGATGTCTGGTCGTCGTCCAACTAACCAAACACATTTGAAGGAGTTCAGGCTCAGAGAGTCCTGAAAAAAAGAAAAAAAAATCCCAGAATCCAACAGCGGCCGTATGTTTCTGATCGGCGTACCTGATTTCCAGCTGTCTTCTTCTTGTTCATTTGGTTGATCCTCTGCTGAGCGCTGCACAACAAACAGACCATCAGAGGACACCGACGAGCCTCGTAATGCTGACATTTAGCGTCTTTGGCACAAAAACTCACTTGGCAAACCCGATAAAGTCTTCATGGTTGGTGTTCATGTAGGACAACTCGATGTCGATCAACAGCAACACCTGAGCAAAAAAGAGACAAATGAATGAAGGTTCAGATTCTGGACGGTAATTGTAAATCTGTAAAAAATTATTTTGGCTTTAGAGCTTTGATTCATGCTAAGCAGAGACTCAAACCTGTGACATAGATGTTAAAACTCGCATTTAAACCTCAGCAGTAAAATGAATCCCACTAGTTGTGACATACATTTATTTATGTATTATTCCTTTATTAATATTACAATATTCTAGTGTACTTTAATATCAGTAAAAAGTAGCCATGAATATCTCAAAGCAGCTTTAATCTAAAAGGCAAAAAACTAAAAAAAAAAACATAATTTAATCAACTCAGAAAACAAATCCACCTTTTATTGGTACCACGCATGATATTCAAAAACAATTGGGTGATATAATTGTTTTACTTCCATGATGAAAACGCTGACTTTTATTGTTTAGGGGTTAGGACAGTGTGGCAGTCTTTAACTGGCCCAACAATGTCCATTCAGTGTCAAACAGGTGGATGACAGGATAGTTTCCTCTTTTTCCGGCTGTCTGAGAAACTTTCCAACAATAAAAGTGAATCGGTCACCGCACACGAAGGCTACGAAAGCCTCTCTCATAAAAGCACTGACGCACCAAACTGTGGTCAACTTGACCCAGAGGTTCTGCACGTGAGGACGCAAATATCAGCGTCAGATGCACCACACTGTTAGACTCTAGATAAATATTAGTATGGGAAAGTAGAAAGCACTTGGGTCATAAGAACGCGTACTAATAACAAAAATAAATCACTTGCTTTAGACCAGATACTGTCCTTAGTTAAATTTTCTGACAAAGCAATCCTTTTATAGTTACTTTTTATTATTTGTATAAGAATAAAGGCACTTTTCTGATGAGAATCACCCGAAACTTGGTCGTATTCTTTAAATCTAAAGTGAAGTTGAGATTTTTATTTATGATTTCAACAAAATACTGCAGGTCACGGAGCATACTTTTACCATTACGTCCTGTTATTTATGGGCTTCACCCAGAGGCAACTTCCAGTGGCGAGAGCACAGCTCACGCAGAGAATCTCGTGATTTGTGGTGCACGTGTGAAAGGGCAAACGTGGGCAAAAGCCAATTCTCTGGATGTTGTGGCGGCAACGTTTCCTGTCACCATCTGAAAGATGAGGAGTGGCGAGGGAAGTACCTGGTCCTTGGTGCGGCTTTCTCTGTCTCTGATGTGCTGAGTCACAATTCTCTCCATCTCTTCTCTCAGCATGGGATACTGAGCCAGCTGCAAGCACAAAAACCAGCAGGTAGGTAGCATAAACACACACACACACACACATCAACACACACACAGAATCTCACTGAACACAGCACTGATACAACAAAATACAGAAAGACTTTTAAACACGTTGCGTTCTGAGGGAATTTGGGGGATATCCCAGACTCAGCTCTATTCTCTGCACATCCTGACCAGCAGGGGGGGAATTCTCTTTTTTTGAAAATTAGATCTCATGTTTAAAGTGTCTATTTGTTGCCAGCATGGATGAAATGCAAAGGAACAGAGCAAAGTCTGTGATATTACCATACAAACACAGCATAACCGGCGCTCCTGGCAGAAAAGCCTTCTTTCCCAGCACACTGCGAGTCTTTTTCCATGAGCTCATTGCAAACCCACAGACATTAGTGGGCCTCCAATGTGACACAAACACATTAGCCAAAGTGTGAGGGGGGGGAGAGAAAGAAAAGAATCAAAAACCAAAATCACAATGCAAGAGAAGGATAAATGTTTGCTGTTTCCATGCAAGTTACAATGCATCTTTCATGTCTGTCAGATGGGGTTGATTTGGGAGGGGAGGGAGACGGGTATCAATGAACCACTTTCTGGTTTGATTTACTGCTTCCTGGGTCCAATTACAGAGCAGATGAGGCTGGAAAAGAACGGGTCAGAACATCCAGATAAATGGCGGCAAGAGTCCTGGCATTAAAGGTCAAACCGCGACCTTTAAAGTGTTTCAAACAGATGACGAGCGACACTTTTTTAAAGGCAGGTCAGTCATGCTTTTCAGCTCTTCACGTGTTGCAGCTGCGTGGAAAGACACAAAAACTAATACATGAATTTTTGAGGTTTTCTCCACTGTTCTTCCTCCCTTTTTTTTTTTTTTTTCCTTTTTCTGGGGAGGTTTTTCTTGCCCAAACTGGAGGTTCAAGGATAAAGGATGCCGTGTTGCAACACAGATTGTCAAGCCAGCTGAGGATGAACTGTAATTTGTGCCATTGGGCTGACTTCATTCAGATGGCAGCAGTAAATACTGTCAACACTGGCTCGTTACTAAATGGAAACCTAGCTGATGAGGCACATCTGATGGCTCTTAAAGTTTGTAAATTCACAAAATTTGCAAAAGCTTTTAAAAGAAATTAATCTAAATAAAGATCTTGCATTTCTTTGAAGAAATGCATATCACCCGCCACCTTAAACGCTTAAGTTTTAAACTAAGATCATCTTATTGATGAGACCAGTTGGAGTTAGAGTTGTTCTGGTCAAACCTTGTAAACGAAGTTAGACGCGATCTCATGCGACATTGCAAGACAAGTTAGCTTTCCAAGTATGTGCTGTGAATGACTCTCAGCTACCACCACATCAAATTTTAGCTCAATATCTGTAAAACTGAATGAGCTGCAGCCATTTTTGTGTTGGCTAATATTGATTAGCCGTAGCTGCCACTTTAAATGGGATTGATTCCAAAAGTTAACCAAATGTACATGTCCCTCCAGTGATTAGTTTCTAAACGTTTCTTTAAAATCCGTCCAGTTTCTCGTGAAATATTTTGCTAACAGACAAACAGGGTTGACTCCAACAGTTATCGCCAAAGTTTTAAGCAAAGGTCTTGCCCAATGAGAAGGACTAGGAGTATGTGATGTAAATGACTTTCAGCTACAACTAGACCAAATTTCAGCAAAACAAAATGTAAAATTGACAGAATTGTAGCCATTTTTGTGGTTTAAAAGGTCAGTTGACTGCGGCAGCCATCTTGAATTGGAGTGACTCCAAAAGTTAATCAGTTGTATAAGTCAATATAATGATTATTTGCTGAAAGTTTAACCAAAATCCTTCCAGTGGTTCACAAGATATTTAACTAACAGACAGACAAAGTTGACTTCAAATAGTCAATAGCAAAATTTTAAACTAAGATTATGTTAGTGCTCAGAATATGTGTTGGGGATCACTCTCAGTTACTACCACTCCAAATTCAACGTCAATATCTGTAAAACTGACAGTTTTCGCCTTTATTGTGTCTGGCAGCCATCTTGAATTAGATTGACAGGCAAAAACATTATCTCCCCACCTTCACCTTCACCAAATTCCAAAAATAAACGACTAAAAGCAAAATAATCTGCACAACCTGAACGATGCATTGCAACTTGAAGACAGAGACAGGCTGTTGCAAATTGTGTTTGCTTGGGGTTTTCAAAAGCTGCCGCAGAAACACATCGCTGACCGACAGCGGAGGAAATATATCAGCTTTTTTTTAATTTTAAAATAAGCATCAGGAAGAAGGACTCAGTAACTCAGACGGACATGCAATGCAAACAGCCAGGTGGGGATGGGGAGGAGGGGGTGCGACTTCAAACTGACCCCTCTGTGGATTTTTCCCCAAACACTGCATTCTGCTTTACAGCATGTTTAAATACTGTATGTGTCTGAAAATCAAAATGGGGGATTAAAGTGTGGCAGGGCAGAGAAATCCAAAGGAGGTCGCAGCTGGATTAAAGGTGCAGAGGATGACAGGATGGAGAGGGCGAAAGAGAAACAGGGGGAAAGAGAGAGAGAGAGAGAGAGAGAGACGCTCAGAGTGTGTGTGTGTTAGTCGGTGAGTGAAAACTACACAGCCACTCCGGTACATTTAACCAAACTGATGAAGACAGAAAAATATAAACCTGTTTCCAAAACAGACAAAGCGCTGAATTTAACCCAAAACAGGAAGCATTGATTTGAAAATCTAAGTTTAAAAGCTGAATTCAAAGTTGTGCTTTTCATTACTAATCTTATTAAAACAAACTGAAGTTCAGAGAAAGGTTCATCAAAACCAGTCAACTCGCTGCACCGCCTACCAAATCAGCCAATTTAAGAGTTGAAGAAGCTCTACAAACCCTACCCACAGCGCTAACAAACAATAAAACTTATCAAATGCCTTTTACAAACACAGGCCCGCCCCAGAGGAGATTTTCAAAACCCAGCCTATTATCAGCTCCCAGTTCAAAGGTCACAAGTTATTAACGTATCTGTGAAGGCACCACTGAAGCAGGTCCTGCTACCTTAAATAAAAATAACTTTTAGTCATATTTGATTAAACTCTTGCTGTGCAATGACGTAAACAAGAGACGGACCAGAGAGAGGGAGGCGGAGGGATCCTCGAGATGAATTCCATTCACATTTTTAAGTTTACCAAATCGACTTTAATGCTGATTTTTACACATATTTAGGGTAAAACAGGGTGGGGGGTTCACCAAAGGACTGCTGATTTTAGCAAGACAAAGCCCAGGTGCTAAACTGATCTTCCCGTTGTCCAGAATTGTCACTAATTTAACTTTTAGCACAAGGCAAGAGAGACTGAAATCCACTGAGGGGGGGAAAGATTACATCAAGCAGCAAACGAGTTCAATTAATTCACTTTTTAAGCTTTTTCCTCATTTTGGTAGGGATTTCTTAAACAGTTTTCAAACCAGTGCCTCCTGTTTCTATAAACATTTTTAATGTATACAGAGCCCAGGCGTTTTTGGAAACAGGGTTTTATGATTTGGGTCAAATTAACTGAAGGGCCTTTTTTTAAACATCAGTAGATGAAATAAAAAAAATATTTATCACGCATTTGGTAATATAAGGTCAAGAACTTCCAAAAGAAAACTGACACCTAAAGTCTAATTAGGATTCTGATGAAATTAGGTAAGGATAGACTGATATTTGCTGGATAAATCTTAGATTTGAATCAAATCTTCAGCTTTTATTAAATAATTACATAAATTAGTCATTAATATTGTGAAGATTTCCAACCACTCTCTGCGCTATTGTTTCAAAAGTTCAACATTTTTTTAAATATTTATTCAGTCGTTAATATTTCTGGCTAACAAATCTTAAAAGTTGTTGATTTTGGTCATTTCATAAAACTTTTGCGCCACCACGACGGATCAACAATCATGACACACGTTGGTTTTATGTTTTCAGCATTAACATGTAAACGCATTAATGAGCCCTGGCTTTGCCTTTGGGACCTCAAGTCCAAATGTGACTTTCTTCATCGCTTTAGTCAATTAATGATATTTGTAGGAACATCTGTTTATCTGTTACAGGTTCAAGCAGAGGTAAAGTAAAAATTAGAATCACATAATTTGCTCATTTTTGCGAGCATTACTCAAAAATTGTTAGAAATGCGGCAAAGAAGGCAGACGTTCACCAGCTTTTGAATTAGTACTAACATAATTTTTACAAGTATTCCACAATGACTTTGAATTGTTTCTGATATGGATAAAATCCACTCCAGCCATCAGCATACCCCTACCTCTGTGGTTAACAGAAATACTGAAAGTGTCTTTTTTTTTTACTTTTGGGAAACGTGACTACACTTGTGTATGGTGGAGGTGAGTTCACCTCCCATTACTTTATCGGTACGCTTCAGGTTTTGGATCTGCTTTTTCACTAAGACCTCAAAGGTCAGGTCAGGGGTGAAAAAAAGCCCCACCCTGTTGGACGAGGGAAAACAGAAGGAAATGACGAAGAAAGACGAAGAGGCAAAAGCGCCAAACGGTTAAAGGAGAGAGACAATCACCAGACTAGGGGGGGGAAAGACGAGAGAGAAAAGATGACAGATTGAAGATGGTAAAGAGGCGAAGAGAGGTGTCAGGGTTGGAGGGACAAACGGCGCAGAAGGCAGAAAATGCAAGTGAGATATTTGGGTTTCCCTGAAGCCATTCTAAAACAGGGCAGCACTGGAGTTTCTCTCTGAGAGGAAAGAGGGAACAGAAAGAGAAGACGAGGTAAGTAGTAAGAAACAGAGAGATCCCCCCAGCCTGCACGACTCCACCAGCCAAAACTCAAAGCAACAACACATGACAAGACTGCAGATGTGCACCTGGACACTCAGCCAAGACCCCCCGGTCCCCCACCCCTCCTGGCTTTGACCCTTTCTTCCCCCCCCTCCTAAACTCTGTTTCCTCTGACTTTTAGCTCAAGTCTTTCATCATAACATTTATTCTCCGCGGCCTTCCGAGCTGCCGCAGCCCAGCCGTTGTTGAAATCATTCAGTCACAGCGGATCCATTTGGATAAAGGCTACTGCTCATTTGTCTTGGCCCGCCATCCAAATGTGTAACACACTGAAGAGCTGTTAAGCTGGGGGGTTTTATATGTCTTCAGGTGCATGGCTGCAGTCTCGCACACGAGAAAGTTTGGAAACTGACGTCATCCAGTACGGTTGTAGGAAATTTGTAAAGATAAACAAATGATTTAATGAATTTGTGTCTGAAAAGGCTGGAAAGTCTGAGTTATTTTAATTAATCTCACTTACGAAGCAAATCTTACACTATTTGAAATAAAAAGTGAATGAAGACAACTACACCCTAAGTTGTAGTTACTTTGTCATAATTGTTTTTTTTTTTTATGTTTGATCAGCAACCATATTTTGATGACTGCTCAGCTTCCACACTGGATTTCTTCGGCACAACTATGATCCTTAGGCAGCCTGTCCAGCCAAACCTGTCCAAAAGCGGTATAACAGGCAGGCAGGCAGGTAAACCGCAGGCCACCCTGCCACTCCAGGTGTCCCCTCGCTGTCCAACAACAACAAAGGGCTGGAGAGAGTCAGGTGGTCACAGCAACAAGGGTATCAACAACTGAGGGGCTTTTTGAGGAAAAAGGGACGGAAGCACAAGCCGAACAAGTGCTAACCACTGTTTTTTGTGATTTTTTTTTTTAATGTCGTTTTTTTTTACCTTTCTGGTACACTGCCTAACTGTAATGACTAGCTCAGAAATGACCATGTCCACACATTTGGTGCAAGGCTCTTTAATCTTCCCAATCTGCCTTTTCACAATGGTCTCAAAGGCCATGTCCGGGGTGAAGAGGCCGGTTCTGCCCGGCACGGAGAGAACCAGCCACGGGGCCAAAAGACCAGAGAGGTGGGTGGAGAGACAGAAAGACAGGAGGAGGGAGGAGGCAGAGAGAAGAATGTTAATTGTGAAGAGTTATTTTCCAGTTCTAAGCCCTCCCACTCCAACTTCAACCAAACCAATATATTTATATATATATAAATACACTAGCATGAATACATGAACAAATCAAAGCACATGAAAAAAGAAGGGATATTAAGTATCATTTGATCACCATCTGATCCCCAAACTTCATAGTTTGAGTGTAGTTTTGATCTCAGCTTGCAGCAGAGCAATCAATCTAATGGTTTTAGGTTGGATTAGAGAGGCTGTTAGATGCAGCCGTGGTAACCGAGACAAAAAGACGGAGGAAGATGAAGTGAGGAAGAAAGGATGGAAGGACAGAGGAGGGAAGTGAAGGGCGGACGTGCCTGATGCCGTGAATGTTCTTGATAGCGTAGCTGATTTCCTTGCGGAGTTCCTTCTCATCAAATTCCATCTGAAACCAGACAGAAAGCAGATTAAACACACACACACACACACACACACACACACAGTGACTTTAGATTCTGGCAAACACAAAGCAGACTCCATGCGAGCTCATGTATTATTCTCTTACCATCTGTTTTTAATAAATTTGCTCAACTAGCTCCCTCTTTTATTTACTGCAGCGCCACATACATCACATGCACCTTCAGGTTTTAGATTATTTTTCAAAACATTTTTTTTGTTTTTAAAAAGTAACACATAAAACACGATGTTGAATCGACTTCAAATGTAGCTTTTATTGTGTGTTTTCAGTTAATCCTCTGATTAGGAAGCAACCTGCTCTGTCCTCTTGGTGGGAAACCCAGAGGGCATTTTTTCTGCGGACATTAAGTTTTATACCCTCAGAGGGAGGGCGAGAGAGGACACGAGAGAGGAAGGAAAAGACAGAGTGGGATGACTTGGAGGGAGACGAGGTGAAAAGGGTTGGATGGCGTAGAGAGGAAAAGACAGAGGATGGAGAAGGTGGATGAGGAGACAAAATCGAACGGAAAACAGTAAAGAGGATGAGTGAAGATGCAATTCAAAGGTCAGTCCTTGAGGAATAAAGGAGTAGAATCCTCTGTTTTATTGAAGCCAGTTTAGCTAAATTCATAGCAGGAAATCCACAGGTTTATAAATGATGGATGATGTCCTGCTGCTGCTCATGTTAGCTCACGGCACTGATTCACTGAGACATCATTAGTGCTATTAATCCCACCCTGACGTTTCCTGCTGTAACCAGTCAACATAAACCTGTCGTATCAGGTGGTTTGTGACGCAGAACCATCTGGAAGGTTGTCCAAACGGAAACTATTTCAGTCAAGCCTGCTAAGCAAGTAAACTGATGTAGCTATGCAAACTTGAATCAGTCAGGTTGAGAATTATTTGTGGTGCAAATATGACTGACTCTGCAAAAATCAGAGTCAGTCACCACGTTTTTATTCACTGAGTGTTAAAAATGAAAGCCTTGTTCGCTCTTTTGATGTGTTAATGGATTAGTTTTATTACTGATCCCTTAGCTATTTCTTTTACCTCCTCAAGATTTTAGCACGAAACACGATGGCGCATATAAGGTGTCTTTTTCATCTTTTAAACACTAATAATTAATCTGTTTGGTTAAGTTCTGTTTAAACTATCTCATCAACTGGCAATAAACTAATAAACAAATCTTACTGGATGACCAGGAAATAGTAAACAGTGTGATTGCACTCAGTGTCTGGAGGTCACACACACCTTGACCAGCTCAAAGGGAAAGCGTTCGTGGAAGATTCGATTGATCCTTGCTCCACCTGACAGCTCAGCCGTGTCGATTTGGTCTCCAGAACCTTCTATGCACTTCTCGAAGTCCACAGAGAACTGCTGCACCATCCTGCGAAGAGATGGAGACGCGTGTACTAACGAGCGCGCTCGTCTGCCTGCGCACCTTCCCGTGTTTCTGCTCGGCCACTCACTGGAGGAGAGCCTTGGTTTTGCGTGACGGGTCGTCGGGCCGGAAGTTTTTGTACTCCTCCACCTCCTTCTCTATGGAGAGCAGCTGGCTCTGCAGCTTGCTCCGCAGGCCCGGCAGGGTGTCACGGATGTGGTTGGTCAGTTGCTGATCATGTCAAAGGTCAGTGTTAGATCGGCGTTGATAGAAGAAACATGTTAGTGCCGTGGTTGCTCACCTGATTGAGGACTTTCTGGAGGTATGGCGTGCCCATCCGGTCAGCCAGGTGTCTATAGGCAGGGTGGGTGAGGAAGAACTTCCTCTCAGCAGCAATAGCAGCATTAATGTCCTTCTTTCCATCTATGTCCTTCTGGCTTCTGTTGACCACGCCGATGTAACCTGGACACGAGAGGCAAGAGTCCAACAAACTTTTATCATCCGCAACATAGATTTACTGTGAGAAAACTCATTTAATGACTTGCTAAAGAAAGAAGTCTGGACAGGAGAATTGAAGGAAACTTGGACTCTTCTGCACTCTTATCTCATATATATAAACTTTTTACTCCGAGAGAACAGCTCCAAGAGGATCCAACTGCTCTGGAGGTGTTTCACAATGTTAGTCTGTGGGAAAAAAAAGCTTTTCAAGACAGCCAGGAAAAAGAATAAAACGGATGGCGAGCAGAAGAGAGAAAGCAAGGGGAAATGGTTTACAAAGTTAAAAAATCTTTATTCTTTTAAGACAGATGGGAAAAAAAATAAAAACCTAGCATTCTTTGAAGGAATGCATGTCACCAGCCACCATTTAACTGAGATCATCTTATGCTGAGAAATGGTGGCGTTGTGGCTTTTTTTGGTCACACCTTTATAATAACAATTCCGTGCAATATGGCAAAATCTTGCATGAATTATTAAGACTTGGGGTATATGTTGTGAATGACTCTCAGCTAACCACACCAAACTTTTGCTCAATATCTGTAAAATTCTTTGAGGTACAGCCATGTTTGTAAAGGCCAAGGTCATTAGCTGTGGCAGCCATCTTGAATTAGGTCGACTCCAAAAATAAATCAGTTATAGAGGGGAAAAACATTACCACTTTGCCTTTGTTTAGTAGATGATAACAACAACCAGGAAAAGTCAGGTCACAATGATTCCATTTCACCTCCAATTAGGTTTCCTGGTGCTTCGCTCTGCTTAAAGCCGTTTCATGTTTTATAACTAAGGCTAATCTGAGCCAGCCGGTTTGGAAATGTGAACATCCACGGCATTAGACAGAGAGAGAGAGGTGGAGAAAAGAAACAAAGGACATGAAGAGCATTTCAAAGCGCATGCCTGGGGTCTAACCAAGTGCAAATGGCAAAGTAAAGAACCACATCAGCACATGGCAAGAACAAAAACCCACAAGACACATTTCCAAGAGTGTTTCTCCTCTTTCTGCCAACTCATTCTCTCTTCTAACTTTTTGACTTGTGATTTCTGACTCAGACCTGCTTTGTTACGCTCCCTCCCACCTTCTCCTCATCGTTTTTTTTTTCTCCCCTAGTTGGTGCAGCCTTGACCAGCTTTGGGTACGCCTGCCTTACTACCACAAGAGGGAAACCATGTGTCTCTGCACCAAGGAGGGAAAAAATGCAAATGTTGTGTGTAAAACACATGTCTGTGTCTGTGTGTGTGTTTACCTCGTCGGAGTGGAAGCAGCTTGTTCTCCAGGATGTCTTTAGCGTCTGTCCCCTCATCCATCAGGTCCAACTTGGTGATCACGCCAATTGTCCTCAAACCTACAAGAAAGAGAATCGTAGGACAAAACCCAGGACAAATCAGTTATTTCTAATGACCACAGCATCTGATGCAGTGCATAAAACATCAAAGTTCTAGTTAAATAATTAAACAATACTCAAAGAAAAATGACAAAAAATGAAACTAGCATTCACTGATAGAAAGCATGACGCCCACCACCTTTTAAAAGTTTTAAACAACAATGTTACATGAACTGTTAGAGCTCAGACTATGTGTTGGTGATCACTCTCAGCTACTGCCACACCAAAATTTAGGTCATTACCTGCAAAACTGTCTGAGTTACAGCCAATTAACTGTGGCAGCCATCTTAAATCAGGTTTATGGACATCTAATGATTACTTATTCAGAATTTCATTAAAATCTATTGAGTGTTTTGTGAAAAATTATGTGAACAGACAGACAAACATCACACCCACACACACATTACATCACCCACCACCCTCCTTTTATTGCAGCAGGCGATATATAATAACCTTTCTACCTTTTCCCAGCAGATAATAAAAAAGTGTATCATAGTTACATAGGTAAACGTGGAAAAAATACCAATGACTATATGTTTCTGTTAAATCTGTGTTAGTGTGTGTGTGTGTGCGCGCTCGTATGCATACACTCACCCTGAGGGTCGACCTCTTTGGCAATCTTTAAAGCGTCAGAGTTGGCCAGATCGGAGTTTGCCGGGGACACGGCCAGCATCAGGCAGTTCTCCTTGGTGACAAACTGCATCAACATCTCTCTGATCTGCATCTCGATGTCGGGAGGCTGGTCGCCCACCGGGACCTTTGTCATCCCCGGCAGGTCCACCAGAGTCAGGTTCAGCACTGTCGAGAGGGAAAACAGGTCAAGATTAAACGCTAGCAGTCCTTGATGGAATGTAAAGATCTCGCACACGAAGTAGCACTTGGAGAGATGTGAGAATGACTCTCAGCTATAACCACGTCGGAATTAAGCACAATATATGTAAAAATGACTGAATTATAGCCATTTTGGGTTTTCTAAAGTTAGCTGGTTGTATTGGGTTGGCTCCAAAAATGAATCAGTTGTAGATGAACATCCCATGATTATTTCCTGAAGCTTTCGTTAAACTCCCTCTCGTGGTTCATTAGATGTTTTGCTAACAGACAGACACATGTACACACACACACAGACAAAGAAAGAAGCAAAAATACTATTGCCTGTCTTTTAAAAAAAACAGATTAAAATTACACTTAACACAGAAGTAAAACAGCTTGCACGTCATCCCAAAGTCTCGTTAAAAAGACGTTTTTTGAGCCTCACCGTGAGGCGAGTAGACACGCAGGTTGATGGGAACGGGGGAGATGCCTTTGTTGGCGCCTGTGACACGGTCGGTCTCTGCCTCGATCTCCTGCCGAACCTCGTCAAAATCTGTGAACTTTTTGCCCTTACAGTGGAGGAACTCGGCATATTCTAGACGAGACAGAAGACGAGAGAGAATATAACCAAGAGAAAAAGAAAGTGGATCTAGTTGTGACAGACAAAAACAACACTTTTTCTGTTGATACAAAATAGTGAAAATACAATATTTGCAGGACATAATCTATGTTGTTTTAAAAGAAAAATGCAACATTTTACAGTCTGAAAACTCAGATAAACTCTTAGTGAAAGCTTAATTAAAATAAATTACCCATCAACCCTGAGTCTGTCTCCGAATTATCTGTAGGGCAAATAGATCTTCTGACTCCCACTATGACTGAGCTGTGAGAAAACGCTCTTGAGCAGATTGTGATTTATCATTGTGACATGTAACCATGGCAACAAGAGATCGTTCTCATCTGTCTACGGAGATAAACAGTGTGGAAAAGGTGTCGAGGGATGGATTTCCATGAGGGAAATGGCAGGGGGAGTCTTCAAACTCCAGCTGTTTCTCACCTGCTGGGTCTTTCCAGCTGCATGTTTGCATTACGCATTATAAAACACACAGATAAGGAAGTGTTTCATTTAGTTGGCTGTGCTGTTCAAATGAATGCAAAAGAAGTGATTAAAGCTGTACTTTGTTCAGTTGGAATTACATGTTTAGTTTTTGATAACTGTAGCAAATTGATGCACAGATCAACTGTGCTTTAAAACAAAACCTTACTTTGACCTCACAAACACAATTATCAACAATTTCTTTAACATTCTTGACTATAGCTTGCATCACATTTGAGTTCCTGCAGCTGCAAATTGTAGACAGTGTTTAGTTTGGTGGTTATTATTTTTGATTTGGGTGTTCTATCAATCCAAACAGGGATTACAAGCACTGTTACATAACAGGCACTCTATAGCCTGCATAGAACAATTATACAAACAAAAATCCAAAGCTTTGTAATAAAATTTCTAATTCACAGCATCATCCCCGACAAAATCTTATTCTACCACCTGCTGCCAAAAACTGATAAATTTGTGGAGGGATTAGGCTGAGTGATGTTTAAATGTTACTTTTAAGTCAAACATATTCTATGACGTGTGAAACAGCAACCTGGATAAAAAGGAACAGATTTTTACCCGTTGGGGAATTCATCAGCTGCAGAACCAAAGGACGACGGGTCACGATGCCAGAACCACGGGGAAGGAAATCCCTGTAACACAGAGACAGACAGACGGCAGGTATGATGGTCGGTAAATCTGACAAATAAGGATGAGCAGCAAAAATCACACCGCACAAAGCAAATAATTTGAAAACTCTTAAATGTAATACTCATGAACTATCATGAGTATTACCCAAAATATAAATACAAATAAACACATGATGTAAATTAAAATTCTATGTCATGAACAAACAAACAAACTGTCCTTAAGTAACAAAATAAATACTTAAATAGGATTATTTAAATAAATAGGTAAATAGGATTTCAGTACTTCAATTTGACCAAGTTACAATAACAGGACTCCCTCAGATATTTTGCTTCCAGAACCTACTGGTGATTTGTTTGATTTTAAAAATGACAGACAGGTATCTGTGTTATCATCACGTCTTTTTTCTACAAATGATTTATCTCTTAGGATGAAAAAAAGAAACAAATTCTCACATGTGAAAAAACTGGGGAGCTAATTGTTTTACATGTTACAAACAAATGTTGATTAATGCTGTGATGAGACATTAATTGACTATTTCCTGCTTAAAATAAGTGAAGCACACGGTCTTAAACTTTTCGCATCTCGTTTAAAAATGATTTTTGAACAGGGACAAACCAAATTTTTAAAAAATGTGTACTTTTCAGTGTTTCTCATTAGAAAATAATGAATACTGCAGCAGGAAGATGAAGATATGACCAAATATATCAGCTGACTTCCAATAAAAAGCGTTTAAAATGCTTCCCCTTAAAAGCTTCTTTAGGTCATTTATTTTGTTGCTTTCTACACTCAGTTGTTCTGGTGTGTCTGAGGTGTGTGTGAATACAGTCATAATGATATCTGCCTGCCACGTTGTTTATGTGCTTTCTTACATGCAGGATGTTGATTTCTCTCAGCTGCTTATGCAACCTCAGCATCATGACGGCACTCGACCAGCTGACAATACGTTCAGTCATTCAGTGATGCGATAAAAAACATGCTGCCGACGCATGTGAGCTTCAGTTTTCTGTCTAACAACTACATTTTAAAGATGTTTGTTCTTTTAACTCTGATTACAGGAAGGTAGAAATGCCTTCACAAGGAAATTCACTGAAATACTGTGGGAAATGTTTTGTTTTGGATCGCATCAGAACATCGGAAATAGATTATTCTGAATTTAAAGCAAAGTCTAAGGCCGCTCTGGAGACAAATCTTCATCTAGTTTGTTTTTAATTATAAGTAAATATGAAGAGACGTCATGCTGCTGCTGCTCTGGGAGTGAAGTGTTGTTTCAGTGTTTGTTCGGCTGACATTTTGTTACAACAACAAAAGGAAATCCTTCTACACTGCAGCACTTCTGAGTACCTGCTGGTCTACCTTTCTGTTTGTGCATGGAGTCCCACTTGGACACCTTTCAGAGAAGACAGATGGTCTTAACTGCAGGTCTTCCTCCACAAAGATCCTTCACATGTGGGGAGAAGCCACAGGCCCAGTTTTCACATTTCTCTACCTGAACATTGTGCAATTATTTAAAAAAACAAACAAACAAAAAAAAATTATATATATATATATATATATATATATATATATATATATATATATATATATATATATATATATATATATACATATAAGCTCATTCTGCTAAGCAAGGATACTCTACTAGCATAGTAAATCTCCCCCGTCTTCATTTATAAAAATCACTCATCATTTAATCCCCTCCACAGGGCAGAACCCTCCCTTCTAGCTCCACCCTCATCTGTTACATCTCCCACAGTGAGGTGGGGGAGGAAAACACACACAAACACACACACACAGACACAATCCCCGGTGGACCATGGTGATAGAGATGAGAGGGATGAAAGTGAAATAAATAAAAAAATACAAAGACTACATCCAGATACTGTACCTTTTGGAAAGCCTTAGTAAAACAGTCAGGTGATATCTGTCTGAAAACACTTTCAGTCTTGACAACAATGTTTACCTGCTGAATTGTTTTAGTTGTATAGGACTCCAAAAGGTCTTATAAGGCCTTCCAAAAGGTACCGTATCTGGATGTAACCACAAACAAGCTTAAGAAACAGAATTTTCTCAGCCTCTGTGTGCTGTATTATATATATTATACTGCATACATACAGTACAGTATTTACACACCTATGTATGTGCAAATATTCTCAAAGCAGCAGTGGCTGTGGAGGATTATTTATAGCTTTTATGATGATCAGTGGTGCAAAAACAGCATATGGATGACTGCACATTTAGACACAGCTCCCTGTTGAGTTACGTAAAACAAACAGTTTTCACTCAGTCAGAACCTCTTAAAAACACCTACAGTGGTATGTTTTGAACTCGTGTTTCAGTTGCTTTGTGTTCTGTTTTACAGACGTCACACACTCTCACATGTCCAGTAACTCAAACTTAACACGTTTCTCTACTGGACCTGATATTTGCATCACCTCACTTCCGACTCCCAGACACTGAGCCTCGGTTAATCCTCCTCTAATGCGTCCAGCATTACGAGTACCGGCCGCAGTGAAGCACCAGACATGTGCTCCTTCTATCACAACTAGAGAGGGGGCTCTTTGGCGATGAATAACGCACACTCATACAGACATAGGGCTGGAAATCACGGTGGAAGACGGAGCCAATGAGGCTCCTGATTGCTGCTGGATGACGGGAAATGAGGTTAGACTCCAGCCAATAGGAGAATGTGTTGAAGGCGAGCTGCAGCCCAAACACAGATTAGTGTTAATCCTTTGTAGCAGCATCTGAACAAATGATGTCCTCTCCCCCTGTGTCCATGCTTTTTCACTCTAAATGCGTTCATGTTCCTCTCGGGTTTTATAGTTCACCTCAGTCTTTAAAACAGATTTTTTAACCAGTAACACCTCATTTTTCAGTTCCCATAAATACCTAATGATTTCCTGAGACATTTCTCTAAGAGGGGCAGAAAGTTTACTCATTAGAGTTGTAAGATGTTAAGTTTTCAGCAAACATTTTGGAGAGGGCTTAAATTTTAAACCACATACTAACATGGTACAAATAATTCAATTTAACCTTTAAAAAACAAAATTGTTTGTAGCTATGCATAAAAACTCAATGAGCAAACCAAAATGAAAAAGCCAATTAAACAAATTCCTGTTAAATTAATTACAGCCAGGGTGCATTTTTTTTTAGTAGCAGAAAAAGAAAAATTCATCTTGTATGTATTTACTGTAAGCACAGAGTAAACAACCTGAGTATCTCACAAATAAACTTTAAAATTACGTCACAACAGTTTTTATATTATCATTATTTATTTATTAACCTTTATTTAACCAGGCAAGTCCCACTGAGATCTCAAATCTCTTTTTCAAGAGAGACCTGAGCCTGAAGGCACCCTAACATGCATATTTTTAGACTGTAGGAGGAAATCGGAGTGCCCAGAGAAAACCCACGCAAACACCACACAGAAAGACCCCAGGACCTTCTTG
Source organism: Kryptolebias marmoratus (assembly GCF_001649575.2). Classification (NCBI taxonomy): domain Eukaryota; kingdom Metazoa; phylum Chordata; class Actinopteri; order Cyprinodontiformes; family Rivulidae; genus Kryptolebias; species Kryptolebias marmoratus. Next base: position 15,820,110 of record NC_051443.1, read on the forward strand.
CTGTGAAGCAACGGTGTTAACCACTAAGCCGTCATGCTGCTTGTAAACTGGTGTTTAAAAAATTGATTGCACAAGAGTCCTTTGCCTTTAAACACAATCCTCAAAAATGTCAATCTGCTTATCAAGTCTGAGCACATAAATCTGACAGGCAGAGCATCATTCATCCATCCATTTTCTTTACCCATTTCTCCTTTCCAGGTCACATGGAGCTGGTGCTTATGGTAAACCATCATAATTACTCTAAATAATTTAAAAATTCTTGATTAACTACCCTTGATATTGAAAAAGAAAAAAAAAAAAAACAAAACAAACAACTAAGGGATACGAACAGAAAAAAGCTTTTCAGGCAGCTCCAGTTCACTGCCCTGCCTCAGTATTATATAACACATGATAGTATCTTTATTTCATGAGCTTAATATGGGGGCTGGAACAGTGATGGCAGCCAGGAGAGAAACATTCTTCATGCTTTAATTTTACAGTAAGTTCTTATTCTGTTCACGGACAACAAAACTCTCCAATCAGCTGAGTAAAAATGTATCAAAATCAGCTTGATTCCATGTCAGGATCTAAGTCATCTTTTGTGTTAGGTTTTATGGTTATTTTCTCACTTGTGTTTCTTTATGTTCCTGTATAGTAGTGTTCCCAGTGGCAGGACTGAGGATAAGAGACTGACCCTCAGTCTTGCCACGCCCATCCTCACCTGTCCTTGGTTTTCTATTAGTCACAGCTGCAGCTCACTTCCCCATCAGCCCCAGCCTTTATATTCAGCCTTTTCACCTCCTCTTCAGTGGGTCACTGTCAGCTCTTGTTGCAGTCAGGGTATTGCCTTGTGTCTCTGTGATCTCTGTAGTAGGTCCTTGTAGATTTTGCTGGCTGTGTCAACCTTTTGTATTTATTTAGTAAATTTGTTATTCTTTGAAGCTACTTGAGTTTCCCTGCATTCTGGGTTCGATCCAGTTCAAACCTGGCATCCCATCACTGGAAAACATTGTGCAGGACTGTTCCCATTTTGCTCATTATTAAAAGTTACAAATCATAAAGAATCTGAAGGGATCTTGGATATGAAGAGTAGAGTTTAAAGGGAATTACATTCAGTTTTTGTAGAGTTTGTTGCTGAATTATCTGTAAGCGTCATTAAAAAGAGCTGTCCGTGGTGCTGAAAGTCAAACTGAGCTTTAATGTGATTCTACAACCTGATTTTAACCATCTGAGAAATATTCAGCCACAAACGGGCAACAATGATAGTTTTTTGTTTGTTTGTTTGTTTGTTTTAATGGGATAGTGGTTCATACAGTGTCATATTTAAATCTGTGCTTCTTAAAGACATCCTGATCTCCATAGACAATTTTATTTAACTTGAAGCACAAAATGAACACAGCTTTTACCTGCATCACAGCAGGTTCTCCACAAACCGCTGCAGTTTTACTCTTAGATACTGCTGAATATTTGACTCTCTGACCACTTTCTTTTGTCCTGTAATGTTTTTCTTCTGATGTATTAGTTCCTTCCCACTATACATCCTTTCTCTGACTTTTATTTCCCTATAAGACAAAAAAATTTAAGCTCACTCCAGGAACTAAGCAATGCTCACTCAAACTACTGATCAGGCTCTTACTCCCAGCGTTCAACACCAGAACCCTGCTTTGTCTGTGATAATTAGACCCAGGGGAATCTAAAATGCTAATCGGTTGATACGCCTAAATGTCAAGCAGATTTATATTCTCTTTTATTTACATTCAAACTAGTGTAAACCAATGAGATGTGAGTGGAAAACAGAGGTGCTTAGCCAGTATGTAAAAATATAAAGAAAACGTAACAAAAAATGACTTCAAAACAAACCTTTATATTTGTTATTTAGATGAAAAAAGAAAGATTTTATTTGCTTACCAACTACGAATTTTGCAGATTTTTTTTTTTTAATCAATTTGATTTATTTTTTAATTTGATGCCAATTACTCTAATTCAGTGTTTCTCAACCTTTTTTGGGCCAGCGCCCCCTAATCCATTATCAAGGCCTCTTACCGCCCCCCTCCCACCCCCCACCCCCTTTTTTTTTTTGCCTGTTTACGTGAATAAATTGTTTTTATTCATGGACTTATATAATACCTGATCTTGGGTATGGTCCATCACAACATCTTTGTGGGTCATTCTCCACCATGTACTGCTTCAATGAGTCCCCCACTTCCTGTGGTGAAGGCCATTCAGATGGATCTTCAGAGTAAAGTTTTGCCCCAACCCTCTCCTCTGCACCTCTGTTCCTCCTCATCATCATCATCTTCACCTCTTTTGTCCACTTTCTCCTCTGTGGTGTTGGTCTTGCCATGTCTGCCTGCACTAATTTTCCCAAACTGACACAGTGGTGGTCAGCAGAAATTCAAACCCTCCTGGGCATCTAGGTTTTTGTGGCCTCACAAGCTGAATTATTCCTACCTGATGTCATCTCTGCTCTCCTCTACAGTAGCTGATCACTGACCTCATGTCTGTCTCCTTCATTCCTTCTCCGTGTTCTTCTCTAAGTCATATAGTCAAACAAGTATTATTTAATAGCTTTAAATAAATTACACATCTTGCTAATGCACTTTTTTAAATATAAAGTATATTTTTAAATGAATCACCTGGTATTAAATGGCTGTTCCTACACTTCCAGCTCATATTGGACCGACCTGTCTCCTTCCTGTCTGTCCTGATTCT
>NC_051443.1:15823975-15921294 GCF_001649575.2 Kryptolebias marmoratus
AATGCGCTCACGGTGTATCCTTCAGAGAAATTAACCCATGTAAGAGAAATAAATAATTCCAAGGGTAATATCACTAAAGAGAGCGTTCCTTTCTCAAAGTTTACAAAGTAACTGCCATGTGGGACAAATTATAAAAAGGATAATCTGATGTCCCGTTCTCCTGAAGGCAGCACGGAGCTGCGCCGAAAAGAAACATCATCGATACAGCTGCAGTTCTGTAACGGTTTTAATGTTTTAGGCCACAATATTTTTGCAAGTAGTTCAAAGTTTAAACTGATATTGTTGCGAATCTTTTGTGTAAACTTTACCTTCAAGCAAACGCCCCCCAAAAGAATATCAACGCCCCCCTTTTGAAAATATTGCTGCCAGCGCCCCCGTCATCCTCTCAACGCCCCCCAGGGGGCGGTACCGCCCCATTGAGAAACGCTACTCTAATTGGAAGCCGTTTTGGGGACTCTGGGGTGGGTCCGCCCATAACTGGGGCTGAGGTCATCGAGGTAGTTAAAAAGCTCAGTGACAGCAGGAATCCGGGGTTCGATGAGATCCACTCTGAGTTCCTCAAGGCTCTGGATGTTGCTGGGCTGTCTTGTTTGATACACCTTTGCAACAGGGGGGTGTTCCAATTACAGGGGAATCACACTCCTTAGCCTCTCTGGTAACCTCTTCAGGATGAGAGTTAGACTTCGCCAAGGCTGCCCCTTGTCACTGATTCTGTTCATAACTTTATTAGCAAAATTTCTCGGTGCAGCCAGGGAGCGGAAAGGGTCCAGTTCAGTGGCCTCAAGATTGCGTCTCTGCTATTTGCAGATGATGTGGTCCTGCTGGCGTCATTGTGCCGTGACCTCCAGCTCTCACTGGAGCGTTTCACAGCCTAGTGTTAAGTGGCCGGGATGAGGATTAGCACCTCCAAATCTGAGGCCATGGTCCTCAGTCGGAAAAGAGCAGCTGCTCTCTCTGGGTTGGGAGTGAGGTGCTGCCTCAAGTGAAGGAGTTCAAGTTTCTCAGGGTTTTGTTCAAGAGTAAAGTAAGAATGGAGCATGAAATCAATAGATGGATCAATGCTGCTTCTGAGTAGATCCGTCTGTCTACTCTGTACAGGTCTGTTATGGTGAAGAGGGAGCTGAGCTGCAACGCAAAACTCTCTGTTTACCGGTTGGTCTACGTTCATACCCTAACCTATGGTCATGAACTTTGGGTAGTGACCGAAAGAACAAGACTGCAGATACAGGCAGTAGAAATGAGCTTTCTCCGCAGAGTAGCTGGGCTCTCCTTTAGAGATCGGGTGAGAAGTTTGGTTAGCAGGGACAGATTCAGAGTAGCACTTCTGCTCCTCCCCATTGATAGGAGCCAGTTGAGGCGGTTCAGGCATCTGGTAAAGATGCCCCCTGGACGCTTCCCTAGGGAGGTGTTCCAACGGCAACAAACAAGCGGCAGATGATGGATGGATGGATGGATGGATGGATGGATGGATGGATGGATGGATGGATGGATGGATGGATGGATGGATGGATGGATGGATTTATGGATTTATGGATGGATGGATGGATGGATGGATGGATGGATGGATGGATGGATGGATGGAATGCTGAGAAACAAACATTCATTTCAGTCATGAAAACGTACTGTCAGAGAAAACAGCAGTTTCCTGAAAAGAGACACAAAGCAGGATCACAGCCATGAAAAAGATGTGACAAAAATAAAACTGTAGACGAATCTAATTGAACGCTATTACTCCAACATTTATCAACACCTTTTTACTGTCCTTGTCAGACAAAGACTGTGTTACGATTAGATTTAAAAATGACCCAGGTCGTCAGATGTAAGCAAACAGTGTACCGTGAGTTTGTGTTGGATCGTGCAAACACAACGGGTGCTGAAGGAGGAGGCGAAAGAGCAGCGACATCCCTGCAGCTGCACTAAGAGAGCGAATCAGCACAAACACCACAGCCAGCAAATCAGCAGTTTGTGAAACACATAGTTTAAACTGCAGGCCTCGCTGCTGCGCGCAGACAAATCATCTGCCTGACGTGTCAACACAACCTGTCTTCATAAGAAGCTTTAAATCTCTCCCACACCCAAAGCTTGGTCCGTCAGGTGGAGAAGCACAATTACCTGCAAACGGTGGGTTTCTATGGCAACAGCTGAACGAATTTATAACGAGCACAAAGAGGATGTTTAAAATTGCTTAAAAAATGTCAAATTAAAACAGAGCCTCTTCGAAGAGGTCCAGTGTTGCACTGAAATTAGAAATCTTTGCATCAAGTATTTAATTTGTTAAATTCCTCAGTGGGCTGTGATGATTATACAGACCATCGTGTGAAGATTATGTGAATGTGTAACAGTCGCGGGCAGGCCTCACTTGCTCACGTTAAGATGGAGATTAGTTGCCATGAAGTGAACCATGTCAGACCTATAAATATACCTGAGAATGAGAGATCTGTCGCTACCTTTTAGAAGAAATCACGTGCTGGACAAAAGGTTCATGGCTCCAGTGGGACAACATATTATGAAAACTGTTCACTGTGACCACACAGAGAATAACTGAAAACTAGAAAAACTAAACCCCTTATATCCCTTGAAGGAATGCATATCACCCGCCACCTTTAAGGCCAGAGTTTTGGACTAAAATCATCTTGTGATGGAGGTTCGAAAATATTGTTAAATAACGTCATATCAAGTCATGCTCGGAGTATGCGTTGTGAATGCCTCTCAGCTAACACCACATCGAATTTTAATTCATTGTCTGTCAAAGTCACTGAGTTACAGCCATTTTGGGGTTTCTAATACTGATCAGCTGTGGTGGCCATCTTTAATTGTACTGACTCCAAAAGTTAATGAGTTGTAGACAGTTAATGCTGAAGTTTTTCAGCAAAAGTTTTGTGCAACGAGCAGCACTTGGAGTATGTGTTGTGAATGACTCTCAGCTAGTACCACACCAGATTTTAGCCCAACATCTGTAAAGTTTACTGAATTATAGCCATGTTTGTGTTTTCTAAGGTAAGTTGGCTGCGGCGGCTGTCTTGAATTGGGCTGACTCCAAATGTTAATTAGCTGCGAAGGTACATCCAGTTATTACTTCCTGAAAGTTTCATTGAAATTCAACCAGCGGCTCATGAGGTGTTGCTAACAGTCAAAGACATTTGTTTTTCATCCCTAAAGCTAAATATATGCAACCTTGGGTAGATAAAATTTCAAAATGCACGAGTGTCTAACTAATGAACAAGAAGGAAAAATCTTCTGATCAAGCGTAAGAACCAGCTGGACAAAACACACAGGCTGCAGCTCTGATGCTGCAGTGAACGCAGCAATGCAGGCTTCACTGGCAGCCTTATAAGCACCGACTGACAGATGGGTGAGCTGAGCTGAGAGGGCTCAAAGCTCAGGTGGACTCTGCGTTTCCCCCCCACCTCCATCACCGCAAGGTCACCAGGGACTGAAGCACCAAAGCAGAGCAGATACATGTGTGACATCACGCTTCCAGATACGCCCCCTCTCTCGTCGCCATTACGATAGGCAGTAGCTTCAGCCACGGCAGAGGAGATGTTTCTTTCAATTGCGCGTTGTTTTTGACTGTAGTTGCAATGGTAGTTTCCTGTTGGGTTAGAGGATGTTCTGATATGTTCTGGTGTTCTGATATTCAGATATAATGTAGTTTTCACTACTTTCCGGAAATCAGGAGACACACCAGTTGAGCGCTGAAGTCTGGCGAATGTCAACCTCAACGGTCAGGTTAAAGAATTAAATAAAAAGTTTTGTCAGTGATACAACAAATAGCGCAACAATATATAAAAAAATTTTTATGGTTGAGTGATTCTTATGGCACCATTTTAGGTCTGATTCTAATCCATAAAGACACTGTCTACAACGTATGCTTACATGTACATGTATGATATTGTTTCTTACTCTGCCAATCACCGGAACTGTTATTAACATGGAGAGTTTGGACTTTCTTTAGAAATCTGTTGAAAGACTGATTTTATGAGTCCACATACTGTAGCTCCTCCATGGTGTAGGCACTCTTCATGTACACTAAATTAACAATGTCGTAGTATGAAATGGGCAGCAAACTGTCAGCTCTTTAGACATTTCCCTCTTTTTTTCACCTCATATGAGTCAGTCTTGACAGTACAGATCTTCCTATATATCTTTCCATAGTGTGTTGGTCAAGAGTAAGTAAATACCTGGATTTAGTTTGCTCTGAAGCCATCTTTGTTTGGCGCTTGCCTACCAATATGGCGACAATACCTCTTCCGGTCGAGACATGTGGGAACTGTGCTTGCTTTTGTCAGCAAACATCTGTTTTCGAACACTAAACTCACCAAATTTGTATTTCTGCTTTAATTTTCCAATCACAAGTGGGTTCACTAAATCTTGAGGATTTTTTTTCTAAAGGCTGAATGCTAGATTTAAGAGTAATTTTTGGTCCGTGAATGCATCACGGAGGAGTAAACAGATAGACTTCAGTGGGGATTTACCTCGGCCTCACTGAATAAGCTCCTCAACCGAGTGCTGCCTGTCAGTGAAAAAGAAATAAAGAAATATTCAATTGAACAAGCGGGAATGGAGATTTGGACCGGGTCAAGCCTGTGTAAGGCATCTGAACCTGCCTGCAGAGGAAGGTGGGATGTGGACTGGGCCATCATCATCATCATCATTAACCTCATCATCCACAATGACTGCAGCTACTGGAGAAGCTACTTACCTCCCGACGAAGTTCTCCAGAACCGAGCTCTTCCCGGCGCTCTGACCGCCCACCACGGCGATCTGCGGCAGGTCCAGGTTCGCATTTTGCCCGATGGCCGAGAAGGCATCCTGCATGCGGTTCACCAGAGGAATCAGATCGTCCATTCCCCGGTTCCCCATCTCTGCGGCGCAAGAAGAGGAAGGACTGGCCCTCCCTGATCAGAAACAGGGTTTATTTGTTGGTCCTCCTGCTCGTCACCCTCGCGATGAGAAGGAGCCTGTTTGTTTCTTATTCGATTTACTTCTCGGTTTTATTCCTCACTGACAGCGCTTCATCGGCTCCCCTCACCGCGACACTCTTCTACAAGCACCGCAGGAGGAGGAGGAGGAGGAGGAGGAGGAGGAGGATGATGATCCCTTGTATTTTCTCGGGATATTCCTGCAGTACCCCAAACGCACCGCTTGGTGGTGCTGTTTCTCCACATACAGTGCCTCGAAAAAGTCTGCATTTTTGTCACGTTACGACCACAAACTTCAAAGTATTTCACTAGGATTTCGTGTGAAAGCCCAACACAAAGTGGCTGTGAAGTGGAAGGAAAATTAAAACGTGGTTTTTAAAGTGTGGAGTGCATTTATATTCAGAACCTGTGACAGAACATTACTGATCAAACAGCATCACGAACTCCAAGGAACACACCAGTAGTGGCGGCTCTTCTCTAGGAACCCGCCTTGTTTGGCTCAGCTCCAAAAACATCCAGGTATTTCAGCTCCTGAAGGCTCTGTAAAGAGTAATTGAACCCATCGCTGCACACCAGACAGGTCGGGGATAAGGTTGTGCATCTGGATAAACCATGAAACATCACGTGAGCACACACACCTCCTCATACCAGCTGTCAAGCATGGCAGTGGAGGGTTGATGATTTGGGCTTGTTTTCCAGTTGCTAGAGCTGGGTGCCTTGCCATCGTTGGTATTAGACCAAGTATTCCTAAGTGGGTCACAGTCACAGGACAACAAAATGTGCAAAACATGCAAAGGATCGAGAAGTTGTTGCATCCTTGACAAAGTTCAGACTCAAGAGAGCTGTTCCTAAATAAATGTTCACAAACCTAAATAAAATAAATTAGCACTGTACAGAGAAAATGTCTCTGGAACAACGTGATGGACTAAACTCTTACAATCTTATAATCAACTATTAATTCATAAAGGTCAGCTTTTTGTTTTACTTCAGCATTTTGACTTTTTTTTATATGTGTGTTTCACGTCTCCCAAATGCAATATTTAATTTTCATACATTTTAAAAGAGCTAAAAAGTGCAGTTTATTTTAAAACAGTTTGAATCATAATTACTAAAAACTTTATAAACAGTTCTCTAGACGACCGCTAGGGGCGATAGGGTCTACTAGTTTTCTACCAGGAGCTGGCCTGTGTGGCTTGGGTTTCATGCAGCTCAGCGTTGACAGCGAGTAGTTAACTCTGGACAATGAGTTGTTGACTTTTGTTGGATAATTAACAAGCCTGGCTGATTTCAATTTGGGACTCATTCAGAACTAAAGGAATCCAGAGGTAAAATGTAGAAAGTTATCTTGAACTGGCATATCTCTGAAATTGATCGATGCTAATGCTAATGCTAAGCTGTTGTGTTCAGCCAATGAGTGGTGGATAATGTAACATTAGCAGTTTGCAGGTGTTATAGTTCTTTATCAGTCGTGAGTTAGGCATAATACTTAGTTTGTTTGGGATAATATTATGGGGTTTAGTCAGTTAGCTAATTAGCATGATGTTTTCTGTTCAAAGTTTGCAGAGAAGCGAATTGACGTAAATGATTGCTAGTAGTGCAGTTGCTAACAAACAGGCTAGTGTTCGTGAAATACGAGAGCGACCTGTTTGCTCAGGAGTGCGCAGTGTTATTACGCGTGTTTTGAAATGACCGCAGGACTAAAATGTTTTTTTGTTGGTTTGTTTGTTTAAACCTCCGGTTCAGGTTTCCTATGCTGTAGGTGTCAGCCGTCGGCACCAAACACCTCCGGGGCAGTTCGGTGTGAACTGTCGGGAGGTTATTACAGCCCGTGATGTTTAACCCACACATCCATCAGCAGCAGCAGCAGCAGCAGCAGCAGTTCCACCAGCACCTCCGACAACTACAGCAACTTTTCCAGCAGCAGCCTCCGCCTCCTCCTCCACCGCAGCCGACCCCGGCGCACCATGTCCCCCATCACCACCAGACCCCGCGGTAAGCCTGCTAACGCGACAGCGGGGATTGAACTGAGGCCTGCTGAGCTGCAACACCTGCTGAACCAGCATTTGTAGAGTCAAATATTGCATCTTCTTATGCATTATAGCTAATAGGACTCTGCCACACTCTCATTTGTCAACACAGGCCAATTGATTAATCTGTACAACTGTTTTTGCAAGATATCTGGCTTCAGAGCAGAATATTTCCTCTTTGTTTTGGCCTGCTTGTTTTGACAACATACAAATTAAGCTTATCTCAGTGTATTTTTTCGTAGTAAAATGTCTTCATATTTATCCCATTTTTTTATGTTTAATCCTGAATAAGTCTTCAACTAACATATTTTGCTCCATTTTCATTCAATGAATGAACTAAAGTAGTTCGGTTCACTTTTTTCTACTTTAAGTCTTGCTTTCCTTATTTAGAGTCATCCCTTTTTTATTGCACATTTACACACTCTAGACATGTTCTGTTTTGCACTATATACAGCACAGTGGTTTTCTTTCCTAACTTGGTGTATTATGTCTGTTGAGTGATAACACTTTCTGATTATTTGTTATAAATAATCAATTACTTAAAGTGACATATACTGAAGGAAATTGTGTTCTGATAAAGACTTTATTGGTCCAAATCAGAGCTGAGCTTTAAGTTGAAGTAGCTTGGCACATTGAGCCTACTAAATTAAAGGAATGTGTAAATAATTGCAGCATTTGTGAAATGATTAAATGAGTGTCTTGCATTTAGATTTAAACAGAACATTTGTGTGCATGTTTCAGATTTCAGTAAATGTTTTACTGTCCATATAAACTTTTTAACCTTTAGCTTTTTGCAGCATATTTTTGTTCAAAGTAAATTGTCAAAGTCTGCAAGAAAGAAGGCTACTTTGCTGAAAAGTTTTTGTCTTGCTTTTTTTTTTTTAATTGCTCTACATGTTTATCTTTTGTGTATTTGTTTCCCAGAGCCATTCCTGTTCCTCCTCAGTCAGCCCCTCCTCCTCGGATGGTCAACCTGTGCCAGGCGACCCAGACAACCATCATCGCCCCCAATCCGATGCTGCAGAGTGCTCTACTGATGCAACAGATGCAAGGTATGGCTTGGATTATATTCAAAAGTAAAGCCCCATCTGGAAAGAGGAAGATGCCTATCTTAAAGTTGTAAAGCTACTTGTTTTTATTGCTGTAATTTTAAAAACATACATGACTAACTGAGCTCAATCGTTTGTTTGCTTTCATCCAGGCAACATGCGGGGGTTTGGGATGGGTGGGCAGCAGTTCCGACAGTTCTTTACCGCCGGGTCCAGGTCCTCCCTGCTCGGGCCAGTTCCCATGGGGATGGCCATCAAGTCCCCCATCATGGGTTTCCCGGGTGCACGACCTTTCCACCCTCACGCTCGCTTCTACAACGCCACCACCTCCGCAGCCTCTACGTCTACCTCCATCTCTACCACAGTAATAACATCAGAAACATTCTAATAATTAATATTTCTAGAGATTTTCAGTTTGGCCGATGTACTAAACTGCAATGTGATCAGGAGTTTAATACCCAGAACCACTGGCAGTGATTTTACAGATTTGCGCCAAAATTTAAAGACATTCAAAGATCAGGTTTTATTTTGCTTAACAAAAAGAGCAAGTGAAGTACAGCCATGTTTAATTAATGTCTTATATTTTCTCTATGTAATCACATCTGAACAACCCCAACTTTTCAAATCTCATTTTATTCCTTTCAGTTTTATTTCACCTGAGGAAATGAAAAAAAAAAAAACAATCTAAGTATGTCGATGAGCAGTCTGGTGAAATCTAAGAGGATATTCTTATTTTCAGACATTTCTTACTGTTCAATCCAACTCCTAAAGGTAACCTGAGTTTCTTTATAAAAGTTTAATTTGGAGTCTTGCCATCTGCGTGTGTGTGCAGGAAGCTGCAGCCCGTCAGACAGACAGGAAGAGGGATACCGAGCAGATGGCAGCAGGAACCACAGACGACCAAGCTGCAGCAGCTCAAAGCAGCAACGACGATGCTGACAAGACTCAAACAGGTAGCACGAGAATTAAAGCCAGCGCAGAAACACGTCGACAGATGGAAACGTCATTTAGGCGCTTTCTGTGTTTATGCTTGCTTCCCACAGACGGTGCTGTAGGAGGAGAGGATGGAGGCGAGATCTCAAAGGAGCAGCTTGGAGAACCTGCAGCAAAGCGGCAGAGAACAGAAGAGTGGGCAAACTGTTATATTTTAATGCTCTTCGTCGTGCTACTTTATTTTATGTCTAGTCTTTTTATTTCCAAGAAATATACAGTAAATACTGTTATTGCATTATCAGTCCAAATCAGTGTTGCCAAAACTAAGCTACGTATCAAATATATTTATCTTTTTCTGCCATATTTGTGGCCACTTTTCTGTTTATAATAACGTGAGAGTAAACTCTGTGCTAGATTAACAAATAACAACTGCAATGACTAAAAAAGCAGCAAAAATTTTCTTATTTAATTGTAGAGTAAAACATTGTCTATAAGTGCATGATTTTTTTTTGTCATGTCACTAAAAAACGAGGCAGCTAAAAAGAAATTACTCATTTAGCTACATGTTTTTTGTTTCTAAATGTGCAGTTTGCTGGTTGTAGTTTCAAATGTAACACAGCAGCCTTCTTTATGCACGAGCTGTTCATTTTCATATCACCAAGGTAACTTTTATTATTTCATCATCTGTGGCTGCTGTTATTCAAACCTGATGTTGATTTTGAAAGCTCACATGTGCGGCCGTCTCTAAGGAAACTGAGTGATTTAGAATAAAAGAGCCAGGGTGCAGTGCTTTCGGTCTGATTACAGCCACTTGACATCTGTAGTTTCTTTATTTTTTTCCTTTTTCAGGTCAGAGGAGCCCAAAGATCAGTGTGTGGATGAGGCTGTCACTACAGAGAGCAACAGCAACGTTATGGATACTCAGACTGATGGTAAACCCCCCACATCTAATAATTGATAATGAAATTATATCAAATTAGGCACCAGATGTAGTTATTTCAATCATATGCTTAGGGTGCAACATTCAGGAGGAGGAAAGCTCCAACAGGAGATCAGATAGTGACGAAATACTGGAGGAGCCTAGTGCTGACCAGGTGAGAAAACTACTTGAAGCTGATTTCTGTGTACCTTATCACAACAGGAAATCATTCTAAATCACAGTTGCATGGCAGCACTGATTTCTTGTTCATTTTTACAGATTTACAGCTGTTTGCCGACCCAGTCCCCCTCTTGCGCGCCGATTGAAGATGACCAGCAGGAGGATTTCCCAGCAGAGGAGACTTCCCGGGACAAAGGTGCCTCACCAGAGAACCAGGACGAAGAGGAGGAAGCTGTAGCGGAAAGCTCAAACAAGTTCTACTGCTACCTCTGCAGCATCACATGCCACAACCAGCAAGTAGGCTGAGCATGCGTACAGTTTATTGTGATGGCGGAACAATTCTTGTAAAGCTGTATTTTGTCCTAAAACGACTTCTGTTTTCTGTAGAACTTCAGGAGTCACATGAACAGCGTCTCCCACCAGCAGAGGATGATGGAAATCCAACACATGAGCAACGCCTGCCTGGTCAGCCTGCTGCCTCGAGTGCAGGAGTCTCTTCAGGGAGCAAACAAGGATGGGTCAGCTTCAAATACATAGATAGGATTTTTGCCACAACTGATTAACTTTAGCAAATACAAATATTGCTTGAACTCGGTCCGTTTTACAAGTAATGAGCTAAAATTTGATGTGGTAGCATCCCGTACTCTGAGCGCTAATAGATCCTGTCTTTTTTTCAACAGAAGATGATGAATTTAAAACTGCTACATGAAAGGCAGTGGCCTTTTTTTATTTTCTGAAACATCTGTTTTTTTGCAGAGAGAAAAAAGACTCGAAGCACTGGTGTGCCACTTGTCACACTCGCTTCACCTGTAGCATCGCGGAGCACCGCCGCACACAGGAGCACAAGGTAGTGTTCAAGAAAAACGTTCCAAAACTTCCTCAGCTTTTCTGATCGGCCTAACGAGAACACCCTGTCCCTCGCCGTCCCCTCAGCTCGCCAGCAGAATCGACATCTCCTTCTGCGCTGTTTGCAAGAAACCCTTCAAGACCTCCGAGGACTTTTTAGAGCACTTGCACTCCCAGGAGCACCGACAGAAGGTGGAGCGCGTACCTGTGATTCAGTATTTGTCTTTAGACTAAAGAACAAAAGGTAAAGATTAAATAAATTTGGTCTTTTCTTCATGTTTGTTGCTGTTTATTAGCTCCAGGAAAAAGGCTGTGAAGCTTTGGCCAAGCTGAGCGCCCTGGACTCAGACGGCTTTTTGCTAGAGGAGGAAGAAGAGGAAGAGGAGTGGCAGAAAAATGAAGGGGGCACACAGGTGGCTTAAATATATATTTATATATATTATTGTTGTTTGTAATTACCGATTACTACATCTGAGTTTAGGACCAGAGCTCAGTAGCACTTTAAGATAATCTACAGCCTTCACTGTTACAGGATGGCTGGTCCTCCCTTAAAGAAGTGACTCAAAATTACGTGAGCGCCGAGGAGCAGTACGACCCTGACACCGTCTACGGTTGGTGAAATGTTCACTTCACCTCTGCTCAGATGATGGCACGTTTTTTTTTGTTCTAAATCATATCTGATTTACTATTTTTATTGACAGGATCCAGTTTTTTAGATCCAGTCGCAGGTTTTATCTGCAGACTTTGCAACAAGTTTTACCTCCTTGAATCTTCGACCCTGCACACTCACTGCAAATCACTGAAGCACTTTGAGAACCTCAAGGTAGGTTTGACTTCCCCATCATTCAGAGGTTGGCTGAAATGAAATTGTTTGCTTTTTCTTGTTCAAGAAAGTCGTTGTCGTAATTCTTTTTTTCCCCAAATATTTTTATAATAAATAAATAATAAAGAAACTGTATGATTACATTACAAAATCAAGAAGGTGGATATTTATCAAGTTTTTAACCAAATTGTTGTTTTTTTTTTTGTTTGTTTTTCAGAGGTACAGAGCGTTGCAGAGTCAAGAAAGTCAAGCTGTTGAAACCTCCATAAAATCCATCCCACCAGCAGACGGCTTCAAACCCGCAACAGAAACCTCCACAGACTGTTCACAAGAAAATGTGCCCTCCATTGACACAAGTGGAGCCACTGATCTTAACATCATGAAGCCCGTCGTTTCAGTCACGCGACTGAAAATGCAGGAAGAAACCCAGCTGCAGGAGAAACAGCCAGAAACTGACTCAACCTCAGAGGATTTAGGCACCTCAGCAACCAGCAGCCAAGATGAAAATCTCAGCGTTCAGCATGAGGATAGAGGCGTCACGTCCCAGGCGCCTGCAGCTCAGGAGAGTCCTGCTGGGGGGGGCGACTCCGAGCCGGCAGCAGCTGAGGAATCGAATGGAGAGGAGGAGGAGGAGGCTCCTGCCAGCCAAGGGAAAAAGAACGGCGCAGGGAAGGCAAAAACCACCGCAAAACGAAGGTCAGGGAGGTCCACGGCGAGCAGACGCTGAGGCCAAGGCACAATTTGAAAGGAAAGAAAAATGCGTTTTCTGAGAGGATATTGGCCCATTGTTTCTTCATACTGGAAATTCAGAGGAAATCACGCACCAATAAATAGAAAACCTGATTACGGAATGACAGTAGAAGGGTTCTGCTCTGGCAGGGTGGGAAATTGACAGCTGATGTTAACGCCATCAACTGTTTGTTTAGGCTCACAGTTGGATGAGGATTATTTGTGCAGACCAAATACTGTTCTTGCCATCAGAAAACAGCATCAAACAAGTAACTCCTATGTATTTGAATTTTAAATAAGGAAAGTCCTCGTGCTGATTAACCATCTGAGAAGTCTTTACGTTGAACCAAAGTTCCTGTTTCAAACTACATCTGAGTAGGTTGTGGGCATTTAGTGATCCAGCTCTACAAAAAGAGTCAGCATGCAAACTGAAAATAAACATTTTGCAGTTTAAACATTTTAAGCTCTTGAGCAACGGGCTAAAATTGGTACCTTTTAGTTTTGTAATTGGAAATCACATCAAGCTGCAATTAGCAATTATTCCAATGACCCGCTGTGTTTGTGTAGTCTTATACACACACACACTGTTCTGTGGCTGTGTGTTTTTGTAGATTAACTACAGAAACTATGCACCACAGCTTTTATACGGGGAACAGGCTGTAAGGACGTTAATACAGTTTGATATGTACTCATAAATATAGATGTAGTGGGTCAGACATGAACGTTTTAAACACTTAAAAAAGGGACATCTGAACATATTCTGATCACTTAAAATTGACTTTTGATGATTTCCTTCTGTTCGTTCGTGGTTTGCCCACAAAGAAAAAATGTTAATTTTCCACCCTGCTGCCCTCAAGTCAGGAATTTGACAAGATCTTAGTCAGCTTTTGGTACTACTTAGTGATAAAGTAAAGCGTGGAAGGCTATGATGGCGGTAAAGTGGAAACATTTTCTACGTTTCTAACCGCAAAGCAAAACGCTTTTAGAAAGCAGAAACGTAGAATGAAACCTGGTGAGCGTTCGATCAGGTGACGTCTGTTTTTAAAAAGTGTTTAAAACTGTATTTTGCTTTGAACTTTGAACTTTGAAAATCTAATCCTAGCTTGGTTAGAGTCATTTCGGGGTCAACTTTGGGAATTAGCTTCAATTAAAATGGTGGACGCGTGTTTATCAACCTGTCTACAGTAAAGAGGGGAAAATTTATAGCTGCAGAAACCTTCTGTCACTTTGATTCTGAAGGGAAACCATAAGATATCTCAGACTCCTGGGCATTTTCAACTTGTTGTAAGTCGGAGCAGATTTATGCAGCTTCAAGCCCAGAATCCATGAAGAACAAAAGTTCTTCTGTTGGATGGGCTGTATTGGCACCACAAAGAGGTTTTATTCAAATTTCTTTGGTGTCACATTCCTCTAGGTGTTATAAAGTGTGCCTACAGTTGGAAAAAAAAGAGAATTCGCATTGACATCAAATGCACCTATGAGCATTCGCAGCGCAATATTGTTAGTGGTAGTTGGTGCGTAGTTGACACCAGTTTCTCATTGTTTAGTTTTCTTTTCCTCTCATAGATTTCTGTTCGCCGGAAAGAATCCAAAATGAATTTTCACGATGTGTTCTCATGTTTTTGTTTCGTTTTTAATGTAGCAAACTATCATTGCAAACTGTTGTTTCTGATTTGAAGCATCGGTTACATGCAGTCGATCATAGAAGTGTGTAACGGCGTGTCATTTCAGTGCTCAGAAACAACAAAGGTGGGAATGAGGATGTGTTGCTTCCCTCTTTGTGACTTAGTGTGCTGGTTCTGGAGACATTTCATCCTCTTCCGTGTAAGCAGAGGATATTTTAAAAACCAGAAAGGACTGACACGTGTAGCAACCCTCGACGATTGTGACGGCGAGCCCGGTGACTCGTCACGCGTTTAGGCATTGCTTTATTTCCGAAGGAACGAGGCGTGGTCTGAACTTTCCTTCTAGACTTCTCAACCCGAATGGATCAGGAGCAAGGGGAAAAAAACACAAAAACAAAAAAAAGGACAGACAAATGATAATTTCAAACAAAGCTGTATGTTTCTTATTGTATTTTTATTCAGCTACTGACAAATTGAGACGAACAACCAGGTGATGTTTTCTAACTGCTGGAAGTTTAATGTATTTTTGGATGTTTGTTTCCTGTTTGGAGGTAATCTTAATTTATATTAAAATGTCAGAGAAACCCCATAAAGTGTTGACTCTTTTGTTGTTGTTGTTTATGGTTTACATTTGAGTTGTACTATTCAAATTTATATCCTAAATCATGAACACAGCAGGTAATCCATGTGGATTAACAGTCATCACAGTGCAGTGCATCCTGGGTAAATTCCTCGATCGGTGGGCTCTTCATGTGTCACTGATTTGCTTTGGAAAGTCAAGTACTACACTGAACTCACCTTCAAGTGTAATGGCTCTGCAAACTTGTGATGCACCGCATCTAACAGAATTTTGTCACCTTTTCAGCATCTTAAACTCCTGAATCTGCCACACACACACAAAAATAAGTATCTCATTTACATGGAAAGAATGACTGGCAGCATCCATAACAAATACGCCATATTAGTAGCAAAGGTACCCATCTCCATGCTTCCATGTGAGGGCTGATTGTTGCTGTGCTCTGATCGTGTCCCAGTGTGGCTGGGAAACATTGATAAATTAAAGATGCTGTTGAAAATAAATTTAGTTCGTCCCACATTTGATCTACAGTATGTAAATGTGTAAAAACAGTTCATTTTTTTTGTTTTTTAACCATAAAATATTTTCTTAACCCAACTCGTAACAACAAATATTCTTTTTATTTCATATTTTCTCTCCATATTTATTAAATACATTAACTTTTGTTCCTTTCCTTTTTGGAAAATGTGTCTTCTCTTTACAGCTGCAGCTTCTGTCCTCTGATGCAGCTACCAAACATCACTCAAGTACCCAGAATGCATAGCATAGTGACGTCAAAGCCTACACACGAAAATCTGGATTATGTTACAGGACAAAACAGTGATTACATAGATCACAACAAACAAATGCCACTAATAAATTCTAAGGTCTGAAACACCTTCATGGTTTTGATTTGGACCAAAACGAAGAACCTGAAGCTCTCATACGGCCCCGCCGCAACCCATCACACTCCCAATTTATCTGGACAAACAGGAGCGTGATGCTGCAGTTTACTGTATTCTAGAGGCGCACAGAGTTTCACACGGTGTCACAGATTTTACGAGAACCTGTTCTCTG
This sequence comes from Kryptolebias marmoratus, assembly GCF_001649575.2. NCBI lineage: Eukaryota > Metazoa > Chordata > Actinopteri > Cyprinodontiformes > Rivulidae > Kryptolebias > Kryptolebias marmoratus. Next base: position 15,839,662 of record NC_051443.1, read on the forward strand.
TCAATAAACTCCAATCTGTTCAGGAAACAAACACCGGTGTCAAAGTTCACAGATGTAGAACCATGTCTGCGGATGGGAATGTAAATTCACCGAAGAGTTATGAAAGGCGTGGTTCAGGATCAGAGATCCGGAGCTGAATCGGCGTTCATTTTTATCTCTTGTTCCTGCCTTTTTTTTTTTTTATCTAACTCAAACCCCAGCTCTACATGCTTTCGTCGCTAGTTTGTGAATCTCAGTTTTCCTCATTAAGGTCTTCTTTGCTGGGCGAGAAGGATTCCTCCTCTGCAGTCTGGTGCTCCTCCTGGTTACAGCCTTCCTCCTGGGTTGGCGAGCCAAGCAGCTGGGCCCTGAAATCCAGACGGGCTTGCCGGTTTGACTCCAGCAGTTCGTGCAGTTTGCCATTAAGGGCATCGTTTCGTTCTTCCAGGTCATCCAGATAGGAGTTGATCTGATCCAGCATTGAGTTGATGGAGGCGTACTCTGTGGACAAACAGCAAAAAGTAGTCTATCAGTCATATGTGAGCTTGTTGTTGTCATAGGGTCAACAACAAAAAAATCTGTCTAAAGGGAAAGCAAACAGTGATATTGTTTGTTTTGTTTTTTCCTCTTGCTTTATTAGACTGCATTATGTAGCTATTTTGTGCATGTAAGAGTATAGCAAAGTTCAACCCCAGATCTGTACTCTCCCACAGAAATCACTGGCTCTGAAATCCCCAAAATGTATTAATTTACTAGTAAAGGTAACTGTCAACAGATATAAACATAAGTTGAGTTTGTAGCTTTTGTTTCAACAGAGAACTTGACTTAGATTTCAGTAAGGCTCATATATCTTAGCAGTATTTACCCTCGTCGTCAAATTCATCGTCATCGATGATAATACCATCTGGATCTCCATTTGGTCCAGACATTATTATTCAAAGGTTCCCCTCTAGATGTGTGACACAAACAACCAGCTAATAGCTAAAGCTAAAGCAACTAGCGGCTAGCTAGCATTCATACGGATGTTCTACGAGCAGCGGTTTAAATTCAACACAGTTAACATCGAGCTCGCTTTTTTTTTTAAAAAATACTGCTTATATGCTGTCTTCTGATTTTATGACAAATTTTCTCGGAGTTATGTCTCAAACAAGGGTAGAAACAATGACTTATATGGATATATCCATATAAGTCATTGGGTAGAAATGTCAGCGGAAGACGTCAAAGATTTGCTTCCGGAACCAGTGAATTGTGGGAAAAGATATAAGCGGAGGTTTTAGAGTAAAGCAAGATGACTCACGCTGTTAAAAATATCCGCTGATGAATTGAGAAAAATATATTCTGTATTATAAACCCGAGTTGATTTATAAAGTTGCTTTCAGGCTACTGTTACTAATAAATGTTTCGAAGGAGGGTGTGTAGCGTATTAATTTAACAAATTATTGAGTGCCTGAGGGGTTTTACAAAATGAATGTAGAGTGAACGCTCTTACTTTTTTCGCTCTCTGACCCTGAGCCGTCAGAGTCAGCTGATCTGAAGGAGTTGCCACTCAACTTTAAAATACAACCATTTAAACCAATTCTGCTGTGTAAATTATTTTTATTCGAAATAATAAAAAATAAAACAGTAATTGCGATAAGCACCACATCAATAGGCGAAAAGTTGAGGTTTCTCTTGAAGTTGTTCTTCCCAACTTTGACCAGTAGATGGCGCTGACTGCGCGCACAGCGTCATTAAATCACGTGTCTATGGCTTCCTGTTGGGGAGGCGACCTGATTTCCACGCGACGTTAGCTGTTCACGAGCATTTCTGAAATATGGATGACTTACCTGCGGACATAAGAGGATTTCTTAACAATCACCCCTTCTTTCAGCTAATAGATGCCAAAAAGGTTGGCGAATAATTTGCATCACATCACAGTAAATACGCCATCGTAACTGTTGTAGCTGTGTGCTAAATGTAACTCTGCAAGCCAGGTGCTGTCATTTTGTTTAAATCCTAATATCAGTGAAAGGTGTCCTTTATATATGAAGATAAACTACAAACTCAACTCCATCATCTGCCGCATTTTTCAGAGTTTTTCCCATTTGTTTTCAGATCAAATGCACTCTGAATGACCATGAGGTTCCCTGCAACCTGTCGGAGCTGCAGAGTTTCACCCAGGGGAAGAAATACAAGAGACTGATTGCTGCAGCAGAGTTCAACTACACCCAGTATGAGCCACACATTGTGCCGAGCACAAAGCAGCCGTAAGGAGACTCCTCCTGCTTGTGGCCATTTAATATCACCACTGTGAAAATGCCCCTGAACAGCCGTGGCTTTTTGTCTTCCAATAATCTTGGGTTTTGTTTTCTAGCAATCAGCTCTTCTGTAAACTGACTCTGAGGCACCTCAACCGGCAGCCAGATCACGTCTTAAGACACGTCAACGGGAAGCGCTTCAAGAAAGCCCTTTCACAATGTCAGTGGCTCACCTGTCCGATTGCATGATACACTTTTTTTTTTTAAGTGGGTCACTAGTATTGGGTGGTGTTACACATTTCTGCACCCAAATTGCACAAAGTTTTTAAGTCACACCCACCATTGAGGAAGGAAATCCGTACTATCTGATGTATGAGTCGATAAAGACGTATTTCTGCAAAGTTCAGTTCTCTGATAAACACGTACACTATACTGCCAAAAGTAGTCGCTCGCCTCCCTTCACACGCATATGAACTTGAGTGACCTCCCATTCTTAATCCATAGGGTTTGATTTGATGTTGACCCACTCTTTTTGCCTGTGTCTGTGGAAACTGACTTTCAAAAATGCTGTAATTCAGTACAGTTTACAGATATCACTTGGGAGTATGTGTCATTCACAACACATACTCCCAAGTGCTACTCATTATACAAGATCTTAGGCATTAACTAATTAATGCATTTGGACATAAGTTATTACTGTTGAGCAATAAATCAAAACACGAAAGAGTAAGACGAGTGGCTGTAAGAGCTGATAGTTTACTGTTTGGAAGCACTCATGATTACTGACTCGGTCGCCTGTTCTCTGATTTAGATGAGGAGTGTGTGCAAAAAGGCGTCGAATATGTTCCAATTAGACTGAAACAGAAAAGGCCCAAAGATTCGGGCGAAGAAATCGGTCAGGGGAAGGAATCGAAGCGATCGAACAGCGTGTGGGAGCCCTCGTCCAGCAACGACGAGCACAGCGACTCAGAAGACAGCATGAGCGACCTCTATCCACGTCAGTACATCCAGATTTTACTGCTGCTTCTCCTTTTTGATGAGCTGACCAACTGACTTGTGATATGTTCCCGCAGCGTCTATGTTCACTTTAAAAAATCCAGCTGCTGAAACCAAGGAGGACGGAGAGGACGAGGAGGAGGACGACTTTCAAACAGACAAAGACGAGGAAATGGAGGTCGACGCACAAGAGGTTCAGAAACGTAAAAAGGTCTGTCAGATGTGTCGGTGAAATAAAACAACTTCTTTTTGTTTGGATGAGGCTGATTAAAATGTAGTTTTCTGAATTTGGCTTTGATTTGTCCATCTTCCAGGTCCAGGGTGGAGGATTTCAGAAGAAATTCAGAAATAACCGGTGGAAGTCGGGGCGCAAGAAGCGCGGCAAAGTCCAAAACGGAAAGTAAAGTAAAGCGTGCGGAGGCACGTTTAGATTGTATTTTTTATATCTGGGTAACTGTCGGGAGTCAACACTGACACCCAGTTTAGAGTGTTATCTCTGCCTGAACCAGCCAGACCTCTGAACGTCCGTTTGCAAAGAGGGAAACGTTTTCTTTCTCTGAAGCTGTGGCACGGTTCCTCCACAGCTGGTTTCGATAACTCAGCATGAGTGACAAACGGAGGTGTGTATTCTTGTATAAAATACAGATTTATTTGGATTTTGCAATCATTGTTTGTCTTTTTCTTTCATTGTTATTTCAGTCATCACAAACATCGCTGTCATTTGGATTTAAAAAAAAGGTTTTTTTAAGTTCCTCTTGAATAAACCTACGTTTCATATAGACATAAACTGGGGATTTAGGAGGACACTAAGAGAATTAGGGAACAGAACATCAAGCGTTATGATTCTTGCAGGCTTTAGTGTAAATTAAAGGCCACCAAGCAGTTCCTGAAGGAGTAAATATTGACCTTTTAGTTTTAGACCGAGATAATCTCATGTTGAGAAACGGCAGATCTGTAGCCGTTTGGTCAAACCTTGACAATAACATGATGTGCGATCTCGTGCAGTACAACGAGACGTCCCGCTCAGAGGATGTGCTGTGAAGGACTCGGCTACTGCAGCAAATTTTAGCTTGGTATCTGTAAAACTGACTGAGTTACAGCCGCTTTTGTGTTCTTTGAGGACATTTGGTTGTGGCAGCCATCTTGAATGCGACTGGTTCCAGTTGCAGATGTACGTCTGCAACTTGGTTTACGCTGCACTTCAAGCGGCCCTCACAGATCCAGCAGCTAAACCATGCGACTGGTGTAAACAAAACAAAGTAGATTCGCTGCAGATAACCAAATGTGACGAATGAAGTCAGTGAATTAGCTGACTATGATTAAAGTACAGTCTCTCTGTCAAACATTAGGGGACTTCTAGTGATATTGTTTTGTCTCTGCTGCACATTTAGGTCAACAGCTGTTAAATGACACCACAAACTTGGATTGCACTGACAGGTCGTTCGATGTGTACTTGATCACTTCTGCCCGAAGCGTCGCCCGGCTGATCCCAAAAAAAGCGACGAGCACACTAATTCCTGACCTTTTCAATGAGAAGCCGTCCAGCGAGTCACGAGATGTTGGCAAAACTTACAACAAACCAAATGGACAAACTGTTTGTGCTTAGGGTATGTGTCAGGAATTAGTCTCAGCCACGGCAGCGCCAAACTTTATCTCGACACCTACAAAATCAGCTGAGCTGTAGCTAAGTCTGTGTTTGCTCAGGCCGCTTTGGCTGTGGCAGCCATCTCTCCATCAGCTGTAGCTCGTGGAATATGCTGCTAACGCTACAGATAAGCGGACAATTTAAAACATTTAGCAATTAAAACAAAATCTGGACTTTATGGTGTCTTCCAGTCAGTTCGACCTTTGACCTTACAGAACTGGCAAAGTTGAGGCATGTTTAAGTCTAAAGCAGTTTGTTGAAAACTGGCTTAAAAAACAAAAAGAAGCAGCACAGACCTGTCTTCACAACCAATTAATAAAATCTTACATGATTAATTTATTTCAAGTTGTTTTTGGTTGAAGATGCCAAGAGCCGGATGGTCCCAAATATTTCAAAAACAAAAAAAAAGAGGCTACTTTTGCTTCCTAATGTCATTTTTTTATATAAAATTTATTTTCTAAATAAATATTTATCACTATGGTGTATTTTTCTTTCAGTAAGTGCTGCATTGTGGTGTTTAGGCGCTCTGAAATGTCTCGGTGATTTCATAAAACTCAGGGCGAAGCGGAGTATTTCTTCAATTTCTTCCATTTCTCGCCCTGTGGTTGTTTACCTGCGTGTGTGAGGCGTAAACAACGCCTGGAGGTGTGTGTGTGTGTGTGTGTGTGTGTGGAGCCCCCGCTCGCTTCAGTCTACGTGGCACACGGAGGTTTGTTTGGAGGGGGGCTCCTCTCTCTGCCTCCTCGCGCCCGTCAAATCGCGGGGCATTGTGGGGCGGAGGCGGCCTTTTCTCTGCGTCCGGGCGGTCGGGGGGGAAATCGTCAAGTAAATAACGGGGGGAGGAAACAGCCTGAGCGTAGCCTGCGAAGACACACACACACACACATATATACACATATATTTATATATCTATATATATATATACATAACAACGGACACTTTAGCATCACAGAAGTCGCGATAGAAGAGAAATATGGGACAGGAGGATCTAATGAACAAAGCCGAAGACGTGGCAGACCAGGTAACTTCATGTTTAGCATGCTAGCAGCTGTTAGCATGCTAGCTGCTAACTAGTTTGCTGAGAATGAAGTGAAGCGTCCGAGCGCCTCCTTTAATACTTTGACAACTGTTTGTTTTTTTGTTTTGTTTTTTTGTTTCGTTTCGTTTCTGTAGCTGTAAACCGAGCAGATTCAGTTGTGTTTTAATTGTAAAGAGGGAACCTTCTCGTCATGTGCCTCAAGTTGGATTTGATAGCGCCCGAGATAAGATAAGTTAAGAGTGGCATCGACTGATTGATTTTTTTTATTTTTATTTATTTTTTGGTTAAGACTCGGCGGACATGGAGGTGTGGGGGTGAGTTTGGTCGTTTCACCGGCTGGTAAATTTTACCAGGAAACCCTGCTGCCGAGAGGAACCAGATTGTGCCTGTCTGCAGTTGGGAAATCACTCGGATTAGCACTCAGGTGTAGAAGCTAAGCCTCGTTCCTTGTGCTGTTCAGCAGCGCCCATGTTGCTCAGTTTTTAGTAAATCTGACACTTATATGGTCTCTGCATCTGCAGTGGTGCCATTTCCCTGTCACCCTTCAGCTTGAAGTGAACCTTGCCTTCACTTTACACCACAGCTGCTCTGATTCATGCAAGGCTTTCTGCAATGTCATTGTCTTCTGTGTTGTATGTGACACTAAAAAGCACAGGTTATCCCTTTAATAAGTTAAAATGGAGACCTATTGAGTTTTCTCTCTGTGTAGCAGATGTGCTGACTGAACCACATGCCAGGAAATGCAACACTTTTTTTCTTGTCTAGTTACCCCTGATGGTGTCACAAGTGTTGTGCAACGTAGAAAGGGCACACAGAAGCATCTGAAAGCATGAAGTTTGCTCTTTCTCGAAGCCCAGTATGGGGCATATCCCTCTCTAATTTGGTTCATAATTTGCTTCAGACATAAGACTTAACAGTTGCCTATTTCTAGGCTGTTGCAGCAACCCTGGGCTCGTCCGGATTGGCTCAGGTTCTGTCCACCCGTGTCCCTCTCAGCACTTCCAGTGGGAGTTGGTGGACGCTGATAGGCTGCCGAGGTCTGTCTGTGCTGATGTGGACTGCTGGATGGGAGGGACGGGGCTGGAGGGGGCAGGTCCCTACTGCTCCGCCGCTGTTATATGAAGAACTGTGCACGAATTGTGATCAGCGTAGCCTAGGGTGATGTTTTTGTCTGAACGCTCAGGAGTAATTAATTAGAAGAGAGCACACACGCGCACACACAAAAACAAAACACAGCCTTCTTATTGTCTCATTACTCCAACTCTGCCTACAATATGCTTTCTCACACATCTGAGGTCAGTGACCGTCTACTCTGTTCAGATCAGATCCCTGTGAAACAGCTTTGAAAAGTAGTGTTTGAAAAGAAGTAAAAGGGAGGGAAAGAACAGTCTGTTTGTAGTTATTATTACCCAGAATGCCTTGCATTTTGTAACACCGATTATTACTGATGTTTAAATGGTGGAGCACCTGACTGGTACACAAAAGTCAATTTTAGCGTAACCCATCACTGGCACAGCATCAGAAACTTGTGTTTTTTGTTCTTGTTGTTGTTCGTACCTCACAAGGGGAACCAGATGTGGTCATTAGGTTCGTTTTTATCTGTTGTTTCTTTCTATTTTTTATGCTGCTTAAGGGAGCAGTTTCTGCTCGTGCTGTTATTTATTTATGCTTTGGACAAGTTTAGTTAACTTTTAGCGTTAAATTTAGTGCGTTTTGTCACACCTGTTCATTCAACGACAATGTATCCGAGCTTTTGACCGTTTGCCGTTCATTAGGAAAGAAAAGCAGCGTTAGTTTGATGTTGTGTCATTGTTTTTCCGTCTTAAATAAACAACAAAGACAACGGGTAACAGAGGCTATAAAGTATGTGATAATAGTAAAGCTCTGTAGATTTTTAGGATTTTTTACGGTAGATAGTCATTGTTATAAACTGCATAAATATTCATATCATCATGGTGCACAGCTGACCCATGCACTGGATTTTAAACTTGGTTCTCTCTCTTTCTTTTTTGCGTAATTCACTTGTCTTCCAGTTTCTGCGGGTGACCAAACAGTACCTGCCCCACTTGGCACGTCTGTGTCTCATCAGCACTTTCCTTGAAGACGGGATCCGCATGTGGTTCCAGTGGAACGAGCAGAGAGACTACATCGAGGCCACCTGGAGCTGTGGCTACTTTCTGGCTACGTGCTTTGTGCTGCTTAACCTCGTCGGACAGCTAGGTGAGTGCATGGGACGTTTTTTTTTTCTCTATTATCAAATGACGTCACGTAAAGCTTAACTAAGAGTAGCAAGTTGAGTTGTTGAGCAAACGCAGGTAGCTCTTTTAGTGACGCCTCAATGAGATTCAGAATTAAAGGCTCCTCATTATTTGACACTGAAGAATCAGCACAGTTCGTACATTCAGCACACACTGTCAGTAACTAGTTTATTTTATTTCCCCTACGCATTACATCGTCCCACATTTTTAGCCAACTGTTTGAGAGATCCTAAAAGAAGTCCAGAGCAGCTGGACTTCTTTACTTGTTTGTCGAAGACGTTTCGCTTCTCATCCTTGGAGCTTCCTTAACAAACAAGAAAAGAAGTCTCTTTGTTTAAAAACTCTTAGGATTTAGCATGCCTGGATAGCTAAGAATCTACACCAACAACAGTCTGAGAGGTGTTTAAAGCCAGGTTGTCATTATTTCTAGAAGTGATGTAGTCAAATGCAGATGAAGCTGTACTAACACGTGTTCATGTTGGTATGTCCGCTCAGTCATATCTGTAAAGACCAACTAAAAGCTGAAATGTTTCCATCTATAACTTAACGAAGGCGCGCTGTTAGATTACGTCCTTTTATTGAGGTTTAACCAGAAGACACGCAGGAGTAAACGTGGTAATTCTCCTTCGTGAGTTTGAGATGAAATTAAGATATAAATGGGTTTTATGCCCTCTCATTCAGGACATCATTGTGGGCTCAATTAGCAGTGTAAACATACTGTGATGTGAACGGCTTAGCTTGTAGAGACGTAAAGAAGAAAGCCACACATGTCCACAGGTCAGCCGGGTAACTTTTCTGCAAGATGGTTGACTGTGTTGTAATTAATGAAGCCCAAAAACGGATTACATGGGGTAATCTGGGACTGATTCAGTGTCAGCCGAGACATGTTGGAACTCGAACACAGACGTTTGCATAAAGAGGAGAGCTAAATAAACCTGTTCGGTGCTCTTTTTTTGTCTGCTAAATATAATAAATTTTGACACGTTAAGCAGTGCTCACCACTTTGTTTGGCCTCTTTGTAGCTCTGTATCTGTCTTGAACTGTGTCTTTAATTCAAGTCATTATAGTTATTCTACCCTAAATCATTGGCAGAAATAGCTTTAAGTCAAATTACTATGATAGACATGGATGTTAATGAAAATGGTTGCTGGTTGGCGCTCTTTAATAATCAGTTTACTTAACAAAGCAGAGAAAAATGATGACTAAAATTTTTAAAAACCCTGCCTTTAGTGATGTAAGTGACATTTCTTGACTATTTCCTCCTTACAGGTGGTTGTGTCCTCATTCTCAGTAGAAATTTTGTACAGTACGCCTGCTTTGGATTATTTGGCATCATAGCTCTACAGGTAAGACTCACTTCTTTTACTGATATTTTTAGAAACACACGCAGTATATTATTCTGACTAACTTGGTATCTGTCTCCCACCAGACTGTTGCATACAGCATTTTATGGGACCTCAAGTTTTTGATGAGGTAAGCATCACTAAGCTGTTTGAAATAATTTTCATGTTTATTTTGTATCAAACTGTTTAACACGCCATCGCTGAAATGGTTTCCTAAGGGTTTGATTCAGATAAGGAGGCCTCAGATTGCTGGTCACATCTTGATTTTCAGACACCAACACTTATAATCACCGTAATTACTGCAGACTTGGCGTGTTATTTATTTAAACAGCAGAAAACAGAATGAATCATCCGTCTACAACGCTGAGTCCGAGTGTTTCTGTTTGTACATGTTGTGGACTTCACAGTCTGTCTGCTGATGGGATCAAGTCAGAGTGTAAAGTAGTAGATTGCACCTATAATGAACAAGTTTTAGTTGGCAGAAAAAACGGTTGACTGGTCGTATCAAACTAGAACAGATGATTATGACAGCAGAGAGTCATTTTTGTTCCGATGATTAGCTCCGACTCGTCTAACGTCCGTGGCGTTTTTCTGTTTGTCTGACTGTGCGAATCATCTCTTCTCCCCCGTTAGAAACCTGGCCCTCGGAGGTGGTCTGCTCCTGCTGCTGGCCGAGTCCCGCTCAGAAGGGAAGAGCATGTTTGCTGGAGTCCCCTCCATGGGAGAGAGTTCACCGAAGCAGTACATGCAGCTGGGCGGCCGGGTTCTGCTCGTGCTCATGTTCATGACTCTGTTACACTTTGACTCCAGTTTCTTCTCTGTAAGTCCCAGTGTGACACCACCTGGTTATACCATTGTTGATTAGACAGAAATGCCTGGACGTGATGTTCTTAGACATTCAGTAACCACATAGATGGTTCTGCATGCTAATGAGCTACAGATCAACTTGTAATATAAAATATTTTCCTCAACCTTTTAACACTTACTATTTATTCTAACTATGCATTTAAAGTAATCCGTAAAGATCTTTACATTCAAGACATGGATATTAAAACCCTTCATTTAATAAAAAAAAGTGTTTTACAAACTTGTAAAAACTTAATAAGCAACAAACAACTGCTCAAACGAGCCGACTTTATCAAAAAATCAGATAAATGTAGTTTGAATGTGAGGGTTCGTGTTCAAGATAAGTTTTAAATCAGAGCACATCATTAAAAAAAATAATAATAATGAAGTCAGTTGTTGACATTCAAGGTCATTTATAACATAAAAACCTCAATCCTTTGGCTGCTTGTAACATGAGTAAATCATAAAATAAACAAATGAATCAGTTAGTCCTAGAAAGCTAACGATTGTTGCTCCTGTAGCCTTTTTTTAAGGATTAAAGATGGGAGCTTTTTTTTTTTAATGTTCTAATTTTTATTCAGAAAACTCCAGCTGCATGTTACTGATGAAACACTACTTATTTAATAACTCTGCATACTTGCATCAAGTTTAAAGATTTGTTTGAGAATCAGTTTCAGCACATTTCACCTTCTCCATAATGATGTTTCTCACTCATCTCACAGCCAGCTTATTTTTGTTGTTGTTGTTGCGTTACAGTCCGTCGTTGTGGGTGATGTGAAACTGTGTGACGAGGACAAAATGACATTTCCGTTTTTTTCCCCCCTCCCCACAGATCCTACAGAACATGGTGGGAACTGCTCTCATCATCCTGGTGGCCATCGGCTTCAAAACCAAACTGGCGGCGTTGACCCTCGTCGTGTGGCTTTTTGCCATCAACGTGTACTTCAACGCTTTCTGGACCATCCCCGCCTACAAGCCCATGCACGACTTCCTCAAGTACGACTTCTTCCAGACCACCTCGGTGATCGGCGGGCTGCTGCTGGTGGTGGCGCTCGGGCCCGGTGGGGTTTCCATGGACGAGAAAAAGAAGGAGTGGTAGAGAGCGGCGAGGGAGTCGCACAGCACCACTAAACGCCCCTCGACAACCGGGACACAAAGACCTTCCCTCTCTCCTGCCCACCAGGATGCAGTTTTTGTGCTTTTTTCTTTTGCCATCAGTTGACAATTTGTTTTCAGTTTTTAGAATTGTCAAACACGCCATTTTTATTTTATATTTTTTTCTATTCTCAAAGTTTTGATCTTAGTTTTTTTCACAACAGCAGGAACATAGGCCCGTTTTTTGTTTTGTTTTTTTTTGTTTGTTTTGTTTTGTTTCTTTTCAGTGCAAGAAATGCAGTAAAAAATGATGTTTGTTCTATGTGCAGGAGGAAAATAAAAGTAATTCATTGTATTTTACAGGTGTTACGCCATAGGTTATAGAATGATTTTCATATTTTTGGAATAAAAGGGTAGTTTTGATGAAGTGCAGCCATTTGAGTTCCCAGTAGATCCTTTTTTTCCCCTCTTCCTCTTTTAGTTTTTTTTATTTTGGAGCATCAGGGACTCTGCTTGTAAACCTCGGACACTGATTCAACGACTCACCTTGACTCTACAGTTCATCTCCCCTCACTTTCTTTTTTTTTTCCTTTCTGTTTTCAGAACTGTAGTTCAGAACCACGTTCAGTCTCGGCTGACAGCTCTTGTTCACAGGGTGGGCGTCGATCCCGGCGGAGGGGATAACGTGTAAACGTTGCAGTTGAAGTGGTGGGTTGCGGTCATCTTTGGTTTAAAACATCAACACAGTTATTAGTGCCAGGACTTGTTAATTAGGCACTTTGTATTCTACGTCTTTTGCAAATGCCTAACTAGTGAACTGTGTGTGATTTCTAAGGTTAATTACAAAGGGGAGGGAGGGCGACTCAACATTTGTGAAACATCATATCCGTGGATTTAAAAGCGGCAAAGAAGACTGAGCTGAGGCACTGGCCACGCGGACGTCGTCTTTGCTCAGTGTTTCTTGCCCTGTGTGAGAAATCTTTAAAATAAGTATTCAGTGTAATAATTTTCAGAAGTTTATATTGTATTTTTGATCATGTTTGTTTTGTTTTTTTGTTTTTTTTTTTCTTTATTTTGAAAGTTCATGGCAAAAAAAATAAATATTCAAAAATATAAAGATATTGACTCAAAGTTTTTAATGATCTCGGAGGGTAAAGGAGGGTTGTTGAACCTCTGTTTATAATAGGTAGGTGTTGTCAGAGACTTTAGGCAAATACTGACACCTAGTGGACAGATTTGGTTAAATATTTGCCACAGTGAGGCTCCTCAGTACAGCAGGATTATTTATTTACTCATTTCCAGGTTGTTCGCAGTGAGTTTTAGATTATTGCCATTGTTTGATCAAAACCACACATTGTGTATAAAAATAAAAACTTCCAAACTGCTTAGCTTCAAAAACTAATAATAAACCTTTTTTCAGATTGATGTTGTAATCTTTTGAAATCAGGTTGCAGCAATTCAGACATTTCAGACAGAATTTGGGCTTTTGTATTGACAAAAACCTTTAAAAAAAACAAGTTAACATGAATTCAGCATCTATATCCCAGCAAAGGGAACATAATCAAGATTTACAGCTTTTTTATAACTCGAAACACAAATCATGAGCTGTATGTGTCAGAAGTTCTAATTACTTCCTGGTTATAACCTTTTTACTATTATCATAACTTCCTCTTCAGTTATTTCCCACAAAATGAAGCTGAGATCTGAACTTATTCAATATTTTCATCTCTACAACTGTGACTGAAGCACATTTTGACATTATTTTTGCACCACTGGAGCCTTTTTAGAAGTTCTGCCACAGTGGTGTGGCCTTTTGGCAACTGTTGCAACCACTTGGAGCTAAAACTGTAAAATGGTGATCTGTGACCTGCGGCTTGACGTCTGCAGGAGACCCACCTGCCACCAGATTTCATTTCAGCAGTCACTTGCTGCAGCAGAAAAGTAGCAGCTGCTGAATGCTGCTTCTTCTTTGACAGGATACCGTCTTGTTACTTAACTGCATCACAAAAAGACACAATTTATTCTTAAACCAGAGGACGTGGTACATGTTCTGGTTTGTATTTAAGATGGTTGATGTAAATCGTTACAACCCACCTAGGTTTGCAGGTATTTTATTTTTATTAAAAGTATTTTAATACATTTTAATTATGAGATTATGACTCATAATTTAAAAATAAGTTTCAAAATATGATACACTTCATCATACTTTAGCGATAGTATGTTATAAATATGAAATACTAAGTCATAATTTAGACATAGTCTCATTAAATAGTAAATCACAATTGTGAGAAACTAAGTCATACTTTAAAGATAGTATCACATAACTGTAGAGATACTAAGTCATAAATATCAAATACTAGGTCATAATTTAGGCATAGCTCATGAAATGCTAAGTCATAATTTGAAGACACTAAGTCAAACTTCAAAGATAGAGTTGTGGAATAAATAATTATCAAATAGTGAGATGACTGTTTCAAGGAATCAGAGAAAGATTGATCTTCATCTTTTAGGAGAATTTTCATCCAAAGGCAAAAAAGCGTTCGGAGACTAGACTCATTGAACTGAATCAGGAGAAGAGCCCCAAGTGAAATGCAACATACACTTTTATAGAGAGGTTTCATTGCATCATATGATTCTACATTTACATAGTTGCTGAGGAGTTTCTCTTCTCACAAGAAAGATTTAACGGTCAAGAACGAAGGGAGGAACTGAGTCTCCCCTCAGTTCACACGCAGCACAAAGATAAGAACATTTCAAAACAAAGTACCAGAACAAGAAGAAAAATCATTACTATTGTTATATATTTTACAGAAAGCAGAACATTGATAACATCATTAAAACTTTCCATAACAATAATATCTCATAATTATGAGATGGTAAGACATAAATATGAGAAACTAAGTCAAACTTCAGAGACAGTATCGCCTGACTGTAAGAGACTAAATGGTAAGTCATGTTTTAGAAATTATATCTTATAATTTTGAGATGCCAAGTCATAAATATGAGATCCTAGGTCTAATTTAGAGATAGTATATGAAAACTATGAAACACTACATACATAAAAAGACTAAGTTGTACTTTAGAGATAATATGTCATGATCATGTGTTGGAGATTTTGTTTTTTTATCAAAGTGATTGAAATGGGATTTCATAGATTTTATGTTGTTTTTATTTTTTTAAACACAATTTAAACTTTAAAATAAAATATAGAATTAATCACCATTTTAAAAAAAGACAGGATTAGAGGACAGTCATTGTTTACCTTCCTTGTCTGAAAACAAAGTTGCAGTTTTACCTTGATTTGTCCGTCGTGACGTCACGAGCACGTCGTGTGCCTCGCGCCTGACGCAACGTTGACTTCTCAAGCTCCGCCGGGGCAAAAGAGCGCCGCTGCGGGTCTGTCCGTGCTTTCCTGACACATCACCTGCTGTGAGTACATGTTTTACTTCTTTCCTGTCGTGTTTCTAGCTTAGTGTCGGCTTTTACGTGTCGGAGGAGCAGCGAAAGCCTCGGTTTCTGACACCTGCTGCTGCTGCTGCCTGATTTTTACCCGGCATCTGTCGAGAAAACTGCCTCCAGCTTGAACCAGGTTAGACTCTCTGTTGGTGCGCAGTTACACCATTTTATCACATTATTATAATAGAAGAAGAAGAAGAAGAAGAAGAAGAAGAAGAAGAAGAAGAAGAAGAAGAAGAAGAAGAAGAAGAAGCTGAAGTCAGGTCATCTGGCAGGAACTAAGAAGACATGATTTAAGGAAACCAGCTGAAGAAAAACATGGCATGATGTCATCATCCTCTTTAACCTCCTGCATTTTTTATTATTATTATTTCTCTTTGTTATTTGGGCTGATTTGGATCTGATGTGATGTCCACATATGCTGACACCAGGTCCCAGGAGGTTGAAACATTTGCTCACTGTTAAGCAATGGAAGCCTAGAAGGAAGCTATTCAAGTTAGTATTAATTACCATCTAAAGGAAAACAGACATCTAGCAGCAGATATCCACTGATTAGTTTGTTTCTGAAATGGCAAAAGCAGCAGGCTTTCTTAGTATTTTCAAAGCTGGAAACTTTGATAAACCTGGATATTATAATGTTGACGTTTGGCACCTTTCAGGAGTTTTATTTATAGTTGGAGGAAGTAGATTTTAGCGTAATCCTGACTAAAACAACCAGATTCCATCGCTGTGCTGTGCAGTGAGGTGAGGTGAACCACGCCCTAAAATAATAAAAAAAAAACAATGAGCCATCCATGTCACCTGGAAATGTAAGGACATAGGAAAATGGTGACGCCAGGAACGTTTTGTTCATTGCTGTAAACAGATTTGTTGTGAAATCCGTTTTGTTGTCATGTAGAGAAGACAACCCCCACCCTAAAAAGAAAGTAAAAAATAATGGTCAAATGACACGTGGATAGCTTTATTTGGAGTTGTGTGAATAAAACTTGACATTTTCAGTACAAATTTGGACATTTCAATATATATATTTGCTCATTTCTATGTGAATACAGCGACAAATAAACACAAATCCATTGTCCTCTAAAAGTTGTGATCCAAAGGTTTTGTGGAAAGTTTCTTGAAATTTACCTTCAACCTTTGCAGCCCTAATCTTAATTATTGACTAAGGCTTTTACTTTAGCACAGTTTGAACTTGGTCATCATCCATTTAATATTACAGAGGGGGGTTTTTTTGTTTTCTTTTTTGTTTAACTTTTCCTCAGACTGATTGCTTGCCGTCTTTTCTTTGGTGCAGCTCTGCCGCTTTTCTGTCTGTCGGGACTGGAAGGGTTTTCTCGCCATGTCTAAGGGAACGGTGGTTCTGGCCTACAGCGGCGGACTGGATACGTCCTGCATTCTGGTGTGGCTCAAAGAGCAGGGCTACGACGTCGTCACATTCTTGGTGAGGTTCTGACAACAGCTGTGATCGCAACAGGCGGCTCGAGCTGACAGCCAGTGAGCTTCTGAGTTTCCCTCACAAATGCATAAAAGAGCTGTCAGAGCTGCCACACCGGTTCACGTCCCAAAGCAGGATTTGGCTTCATAATGTCAGTGCAAATCCAGCTGGATTTACATTATTTTATTTTTTTTGTCCTCCGGGTTAACAGAACTGCAAAGGGAGGCAGTTTTTCTCGCTGAGCTTCATTCAGGGGGGTCTGCACTGCAGGGGGATGGGCACACGAGGCGCAGACCTTATGGCATTTGCTGTCTCGGGGAATAAGAGACACTGATACAAGTTAATGTCCAAATGATAACAGATGCAGGCAGAAACCTGGGTGTAATCTGTGCAGGTGCTGAATAATATCAGAATCACAGGTTTTTGTTGTTAAGAAGGCTACAGGCATTCCGTCAAGGTATTGTTAGGTTAGGGTTAGTTTCTGAGCAAAATACTCTCAATACTGATGTCTGACAGCCTCCTGAGTAGCTTTATTTTTGCTTTCAGCTGTGAAGAGGCAATGATAACTCCTGCAGGCGTGACGTGAATTATAAGGAGCCTGAATAAGCGCTTGACGCCGTTGAACGCCCCTGCTCCTCTTGGTTTTTCGTGTGTCCGATGAGTTTCTGCTGCCCGTTTTGAATTTTATCTCTCTCTCTGCCATTAAATGCGTTGTTTCAGGCCAACATCGGGCAAGATGAAGACTTTGAAGCCGCCCGGAAGAAGGCGGAAAGCCTCGGCGCAAAGAAGGTGAGAGAACATCGTATCTGAGCAGATCACGGTGCTGCCGTGATATCATTGCTAGGAAGATGAAATCATCCTGTTTAGATTGGTTTCCCAGAAACACAGATTTTAATGTAATACTCTCAAGACAGTAATAATGTCATTTACAAATAAATGCACGTGTTTGTTATTTATTCCAATTGTTGTGTGTGAAATGTTTCTTACATTCATATCCAAGGCTCTTCTTTGTGCCTTCTTCCCTGATTATGCGTCCTAACGTATTTATTAAGCAATTTGTCTGAGTCTTAAATAATAGGATTCAGTCATGTGACACAGAGGCCTGTTTTTCTGTTCCTGCCCAGGTTTTCATTGAGGATCTGCGCACAGAGTTTGTGGAGGACTTCATCTGGCCTTCGGTTCAGGCCAACGCCGTCTACGAGGACCGATACCTGATGGGCACGGCGATAGCTCGGCCCTGCATCGCCCGGCGCCAGGTCGAGATCGCGCTCAACGAGGGCGCTCAGTTTCTCTCCCACGGCGCCACCGGGAAGGTAAATCCAGCACAAGGTGGCAGCAGTTCATCCCGTTGGAGAAGAGTGTCCAGATGCTGCTCGTGGAAATGGATCTCCATGCATTTATTAACACAAATTTGATTTGAAAGGCATGAGTAAAAGTTGTAAAATGGGCGTAAAAGTCAGGTTTTGGTGCTGAAAATCAGACCTGGACCTGAATTTAAGCTGTGGCTGATCCAAACACCCTTTCCTAATGACAATCTAAATTTAAAAAGTCACCACAGTACTTGGATTTTGGGTTTTTAAAGTGGAATATTAATCCTTCTTAACTAAATGTTTGAAATCACCTCTGCCAAAACTCCTTCTTTATTCAGAGTTTACAGTTTTCTTCTATGTAGTCATCCATTCATCAGAAATCTGAGGGTTTTTTTAATGTTTCAAGGACTTGTCTGCCTTTGTCTTCATGCTGCATGAATAAGCAGCAGAATAACAAGAATCCCTGCATTTCCCTTTAAAATGCGAACATATTTTTTGCCATTTCGAGCTCTGCCAGTTAAATTATACGATCAAATTATCTCTGAAATACACAGTCTGAAAAACCTAATTGGTGTTCCATCTGTTCATTCAACTGATAATCGTAGGTTGATTTTTCACTCTTTTCAGTCTATTTCAGCTCACGAGAAGAGAAAAACATGAGGCTCATCATTGGTTATTAACTGTGCTTTTTATGCTGCAGATAGCTCTGAGTGCTGTGAAGTGCATACCATAGACAGCGATAGATTAATTATTTTAGTGATATTTAAATGTGCAGTTTAACAAAAAAAAATTTCAGACCCATCCCGATTGACAAAAAGTTACCTTGTAGTAATTTTTGAGCTCAGTTGATCTCGGCATACCTTTTTATAAGGTTTTTTGTTAGGTTAGGTTAGCGCTTTTTTGGTGTTTTGTTGTATTTTTTTCTTTACATGTAGTGTCCACTTTTGGCCTGTAGATGGAGACAAACGCCACGATATACTTGATATGATGCTCTCAGATTTTTCACAGCTGAATTTTGTCTTTTAAATGTTTGGTTCTGTTTTTTTTGGAAGTGACATTAGAAGATCCAGCTCCTAGTCTTTTTCTTGAGTGTTTTTATTTTATATGATTGATTGAAATTACAGAGAAATTAATACATAAAGGCTTTATGAGGGCTCGAATGGCTACCAATATCACTTCTTTATTTAGCTTTATTTTACATAGACATAAAAACTATTAATGTAACTCTTAATTAAATTGTGCCTCTTGTAGCCTCCAGTTGTTTCTGTACCTTTAATATTTTTATGGGTTTTTTTAAATAATGCTAATGTTACAAATTTGGATACTTGAATATGTAAAATATGACTTTTTTAAAAACTATTTCTGCCTCTTATTTGACCTAATGTTACAGAACTAGTTCATATAAACTGGTATTATCAGAGATACTGACATGTGGAGATTTAAACCGTTTCTACCTTTCAGGGAAATGACCAGATACGCTTTGAGCTCACGTGCTACGCTCTCTACCCCAATGTTAAGGTTAGTTTAGCTGACTTTTTGTTTTTGTTTTGTTGAAATAATGTTGCTGCAGCTGATTTTTTTTTTTTTATTATTGTATTTGTGGTGTTCAGATCATCGCACCGTGGAGGATCCCCGAGTTTTACAATCGCTTCTGGGGAAGAAAGGACCTGATGGAATATGCACAGGTAGCTGCACTGCTGGCACGAAATATTGCTTTAGTTTTAAGTCTGTAAACTGAGTGGAAGTATGTTAAAGAACAAACAGTTCTATAAACGGCATAGAGCAAGGCTTTAAGATGAAAATTAACTGTCTGAAAACATCAGTTTTAAATGATTAAATGGGTCACTGATAAACATTTAAGTTCATAAAAGATTGTAGTATGAAGAATACACTCTTAGCAACATATTACTACAAATATAAGTGATTGTTTTATTGCAACAGAAACATCCAGGTTGCATTAATATAGTTGATTAATTTCCACATTACTGGATCCCCGCTTTCTATCTGAAATGTAATTTCATATTCATAAAAAATGTTTCTGCTGTGTTTGTGCACATTTTTCATCTGTAGCTCGTCCCTTTTTCCCACTAGAGGGTGCCCTCGGTGTTTTGTCAACACCTCTCTGCTGCTGGTTTGCAGTATTTTTGTGAAATAATGCAACATTTAAAGGACGAAAGTGTTAAACTTTCCGACAAATATACAAAACCTGATTGTTTGCTGATTGTTTTTGGGTTTTTTTTCTGTTTTGATCGTGAAAGGCAAAGGCAGGGAGGGTAAATGGATCTGTTATTGGCACGCAGCGGGCCAGAAGTGGGCTGCTTAAAGCCGTCCTCGCTGTTTGTCGTAGAGAGAACTTTCTCAGCCATGTTTTTTACATGTGGTTTTAAAGTATTTCTTGCCTCCTCAAGTTGTTTCCTTTCAGAAGACACACATTGAGCAGCATTTTGGCTGTTTTGTTTTTTTTGTTTTTCTGTCAAATTGTAGAAGCACGGCATCCCAGTTCCCGTCACTCCTAAGGCACCCTGGAGCATGGATGCCAATCTCATGCACATAAGGTGAGATTGACTGAGTCGATGCACATTTTTATGTTTTTTTTTTCGTTTGTTTTTTTGCTTGTTAAAAATGAGCCAAACATAAATCTATAACTTCTATTTATTTACAGCTATGAATCTGGAATCCTGGAGAATCCCAAGGTAAGCTCACTAATCTGCTCTTAAACTTGATAGAAGTTAAAAGAAACAGCTATAGAAATGCATTTGCATATATTTTGAATAGCAGTTATTATCTTAAATAACTGAATGGATTTTGTGATATTGCTGATTCTCATTTTATTTTTTATTTTTAAACCTAATGACTGCCTCAACTGTTCTACCCTCCTTAAAATCCCAAACTAATGCCTGCTTTTACACATCAGAACAGATGTTCAGTTTATTACAGAGCACCCATTTTTAAGCTTCTTTAAGTGAATTACATTATACATTTGGAGCGATGTGGAAGTTTCGTTTCGTTTTTTTTCCTTTCTGCGGACGCATTGGTGTCGTCTTGGAGAGGAGCACCACTCACTCTCTCACAGAACCACAAGTGAGACATGAGTCTGATCTCTGCTGAGGTCGGAGGTCAGTGCGGTACATACCGGCCGCCCCAAGTGACCTTCGGAGCTCCCATCCTTTGGTCGATGTGTCTGCGTCTGTGTCTCTCCTCGCCCTGGGTCCTCGCCGGGCCCTGGGAAGAGCCTGGGACACACAGACATTGACTTGTCGTCAGCAACGCTTCGACTAATTCCCGATTTCATGGGAGCCTGGGAGGGGGAAGGGTTAGGGCGTTGCGCCCAGCTGGGGCCTCCTGAGTTCCAGCCCCAACTCCTCGGGACCTCATTGTTCTTGCGGTTGTGCTGCCGCAGGCGGCGACGTGGGAGGGGAGCCACTTCACCGTGACACCATGACACCAAAATGTCACCAGTAACAGTAAAGTACAAAGACTGTATGCCAGACAGATGAGTCCCCAATGCTCAGGGTGTCGCAGAGCGAGGAGGGCTCCCGCGCTGCTGGATAAGAGATTCAGGGGCAGGGCCGCTGCGGCTCACAAACCTCTATCTCTCTGCCCCTTTCCCACCCTTTTACTGCCCCCTCAGTGTCCTGTCCTTCACTCGTCCTGTGGAGAAATGTTTTGAAAAGAATGAGCCGAGCCGGCACAACAGCATAGCGATGTATGACGAGAGCATTGCGCAACAGATTTCATTCAGAGGCTTTGCTTCGGACCGTTACTCCAATATTGAATCGATTAATGGCATTAAATACAATGAAATATTTATGGTGCAGAGGTCTGAAGTGGTAAAAGGATTTGAATACATTAACCGAGCACAAAGTTTTATTTTGAGCATCGAAAGAGGCTTAATATTTTAGTGATTTTCAGCATCCACGACATCGTCTCTCTGTTTAACACATCTTCAAGTGTGTTTATTAATTTAAGTTGAAGTGTAAATAAAGGCAGATCATGAGCGCAGTTAAGGTGTATGTAAAGCAGTCGGTGCAGCTGTGGTCGGGAGTTTATATACGCCTCTCATGGGCACGAGTGTCATATTAATTTCAGGCTGTAAATAATTTATTTGAGTCGCTCGAGCAGAACGACTCTGCAACAAGCAGCTTAAATTAGTTTTAAAAGCAACAATTTGGTCCACAAGTTTGAATTTATTGCAGATTTTTCCCACTGAAGTTTGGTTAAACGTCTCAGAAAGTTGCATCTCGGCCAACAGGCTCCTAACATAATCCTGGCTGATATTTGACGACTCCTCTTGGCAGAAATTTTAGAGTTCATTTAAACTGTCTGGTTTCCCAGCTTTCAGGCAGAATCCACAAATGTTCAATGGGGCTGAAGTCGGAGCATTAGAAAGGCCATTTCAGAAACTTAATGTTTGCCTGCTTTACTCACGTTTTGATGTGTTTCTCAGCTACGTGTCAACCGTCTCGCTGCTGATCCGAGGCAACGTTGCAGTTTTTGTCACCACCACCATGTCGGTGCAGTGTTTGAAAGCCTCTCATTGGCTCCTCCGTACATACTTCTCGTCATCGGGACCAAATAACTCAATCTTTGTCTCGTCTGACACTAAAACTTTCCTCCTAAAGGCATTTTTGGTGTGCAGCTGCAAATTTCAGTCCAGCTTAAAGGTGTTGCTTTTGGAACATCCTAACCAGTTTATTTCCATCTCAGGGTAACAGATGAGGGCTGTCGAACAAATCCTTTTTCTGCTGGCAAAGAGAAACTACCAGCTGCAGTCAATCATGCTCACTAATAAGAAGTTACTCTGTTTTGTTTGTCAAATGAAGACATTCGGCACCATTTTTAAAAATTAAATCAATGTACATTTCAGCTTGTGTGTATAATTTTGACCCTGTGTAGATTAGAGAAAATCCACCATAAACTCAAACTTGTGCATCCAGTTCTTGTATTTAAAATCACTGAAGTTTTACGATATGTCGTCATTCCACTCTGGAAAAAGATGAGTTTAATTAAAACGTTAACTTATCAAAGTTAATGATGAGTGCGTGTGAAGATCTCACTACAAATGTAGTGAAAACCCTTTTGTTTAATTTGAAGTAGGTCACAGGCAGCAAGTCAAACGCTGAAACTCACCTGAAAAACATCTTAACACCAGGAATACATTTTAGGACATTTCAAAGACTTTGTAAACTAGACATCTATTTGTTAATTAACGCTTTGATGGAAACCTGTTGATGTAATTTATTTTATCAATCGCTCCTATGAATTTTGCTGTGTTGTGCATATATTACACCCCCAACCCTGGAGATATCGCCAGAAAATTCAGAAGTCTTTGCAGCCGTTTATTGAAATGCGCAAAAAAAATATGAATAAATGGAAATACTGCGTGAAAGGCAAAAACCGAATTTGTGCTTTCAAGTTCTGACCACTTTTATTCTTCACCACAGCCTGTTTTGGATACGAGTCCTTACAGCGGTCTAAAGAAAAAACTCTCCAAGCATCTTGAAGGACACTCCAAAGCTCCTCTTCAGATTCTTGCCGCGTTTCGTTTCCTTTTCTGTCACGACGATCGCACACGGCTTCGATAATGCCGAGGTTTTAGGCTCTGGGAAAGCCAAGCTGTGACTGGTGCTATGCTGTGGTGTGGTTTTCTGTTTTGTTTAAAACCAGCTGCAATCAGAGACTCTGCCTGTGTGTTTTGGTATTCATAATTCTGTCATTTTTCTTTAGACAGATCACCAACACTATTGGCCAAAAAGCAGTTTAGATCCAGTTTTTCTTGCTTCTTCTCTTCTGACCTATTTCATCCTATATCAGCCCCTTTGGCACTGACTTGCAGTCCAGTTCTTGCCGTGTTTTTAGCCCGTTTATCTATCTAAAAATGTCCTTCTGACAGCTCTCCAACCATTGAGCTAATTTCAGATTAGACTTTAATCAGCAGGAAACAATCAACTGACGAGCCATGTGCATTTTTTAGGTCACATATTAAACTTTCGTTCCATTTTTCTTCATGTTTCTTGGAGATATAATTTTTAAAAACTATTTTCTAAAATTTGGAAATTTTTATCAGCATGCAGATAGTGTACTTTTAATTAGGTGATAAATCTGATATAAAGCAGGCTAGTTTAGCACCCAGACTCTCTTATATTTGAGTCATTCTCATGCATTATGTGTTGAAACTGGTTGTGTTGTTTTTATTTTAAAAAAAAACTAGCCTGATAAGACTTCATAACTTCACCTTCACACCGTCACAGATGTGGGTTGAAGACTGTAAGAACAAGCCGGGTCGCTTCTCTCTTCTTCCACCTGAAAGACGCAGCATTTCTAATTTCCCAAATCATTCTCTGGCTTTTATTCGTGGGACATGAGGGTGGAGTTTCAACTTTAACTCGGCCCATTTTAGATGAGCTCGGGCTCAGAGAACTTCTGGTTTACGTGATTTAACTTGCTGTGGTGGCTCAGCGATGACTGCCGCGGTTGTTGAATCCTGACGGCTGCAGGTTCAAACCCAGGTTGCATTAGGAAGAGTATCTGCGAGAAAACACTTGCCAAATTTTCCCTGTGAGCTCCCTCAACAAACGAGAGCATCAAAAATAAAAAAACAACAACTTTTGTTTGTGCAAAAGCAACACCATGTCAAAGATTTCAGAAGTATTTCTGAACCCCTGCAGGATCTTTCTTTTCTTTTCTTCAGAATCCTGTCAGTTTTAATACAGGATCAGTCAGGATCTCTATAAAATCTTACAATAGTTTTATGCTGAAGATCATTAGATCCATAAATTGTACCATTTTACTTTGATAAATGTTATTTATCTACTCAGTCTTTCTCAGTATGGGTGCATCTTCTCAGTGGAAAGCTTCTGATTTTCTCCTTTTATACACAGTTGTTCCTAAAGAATTAATCTACTCAGTTAAGATGTTTTTTGTTTGTTGTTTGAAGGATTACATATAATATCTGTGTTAGGGCTGGCATCAAATCGAAACGCTGTAGATGGTAGCAGATTTGTAGGTTTCAGTCCTTAACATGTCGTCTTTGAACAGTTTTTCATAATTCGATTAAAATCTTAAACCAACTTGTTAGATTCTGATCCATCTAGGAGGTCATCTAAATAAAGCCACTTTGTACTAAGTATCTCCTCTGTGTATCTCCTCCGGTTACAGCCCTAAAGGCCTTTCAAACGCCACAACTCCCCCCACCCCCCCACCTGTGATACAATGGTCCCTCTTTGCTCAGTACCATCACATTAGGGAACGTCCCAATGGTCGCTCATATGTTTTCCTGCAGATAAGACTCAGAGGAGTTCAGGTTACTCTGTGATTAACACTGGATCCTTCCTGATAACCCCAAACCTCGTTTCCCTTTTTTTTGCCACGATGGCCTTGAGACTTTTACTTACTACATCTACATCTGGCAGTATTAACCTGCGTGAAGAAATGCTCAGCTTCAGCTGTTATCTTGTTCATTTAATACCACGAGGAAGCAGCGGATTACTGCACCGAATCCATGGTTCTCCTTTGTTTAAAGAAAAATCTACGTTCACGTCAGCTTTTTGGCTTTCTGATTCAAAAATACCACATGTCCAAAAGCTTGATGTGGATAGTGTAAAATTAATTTTTTATAAATTAAACAAAAAGAAATACTTCAAGAAATGTCCTGACAGCTGTAGTGTTACGGATGTTGAAATCCATAAACGGATGTTTTATACCATAAAAATTTAATTTTATAAACATTTACACCATTTTTTTTAATGAGCATAAGAGTCGACCTAATCTTTGAGGATTGATTCAAAGTTTTTCTTACTTTTAAGTCTGATTCATTTCAATTTAACAAACAGATTTTTTTTTATGTTTTTCTTTTAATCATCACAGTCAACTTTGTCTGGATTCACCTTACCTAAATTAAACACTTCAATGAAAAATTAGTGTATTTTTCCACACACTTATAACTGTTTCTTTCAGAAAATACAAACTTTTTTAATGTAATTATTATTTAACAAGTTATGTTTAAGAGTGAATTTGCATCCAAACAGTTAGGACTGAATTATTTAACAAACCTAAAATAAATAGATTTTTGTGATGCAAGTATATTTCTGTTTAGGGTACTCAAACTGTGTTTTTTGAAGTGTATAAAAGATTGTGGAAAAGACATGATGACGTGCATCAAATGGGAGAAACTGCGTGAGTTGATGAGCGTCTTCATGTTTTGTTTTTTTCCTTTTTCCTCCACACATGAGCAGTCAGAGGACATCCTCTGGCAGCTCGACACTCGCCCTGAGTCATTAACGCGTCACCTCAGTCTTCATTACAGCGAGTTTCCCCGAGCGCCCCTAGTTCTTTGATTGGGGAGGTGCCGGGCCGCTGCTCGTGTTGATCGCGGGAGGAAATGAAACCGCTGTCCGCCGCCGCTGGTCGCATGGCTCGCTGGCAAGATGGATGGGCTAAGAAGCGCCTGCAGGGGTAGGAAGTGAGCTCGCAGGTGTATGCGTACATGTGAATGTGTGCTTTGAAGCAAAGAGGTCAGAACTTGTCAAGCTGCCCCCCCTCTACCCCTCTTCTGCCCTCAGGCTTCACATGCTCGACCTGAAATACTCATCAAGTGCTCTCCGCGTCCGTCCGCGGCTCTGCCTGCTGCTTTCTTTAAACTCAGGAGGCCTGAAATTAACCAAGACGTCCCGGGTGTTAAGAGTATAAATACCTCTCCAACGCATTGTTTTATTCTTGGCTCAGTTTGCCGTGTTTGCATTTTAATAAGACAGGCTGACTTGAGACATAGTGATTTAAGCATCATTTCCAATTCGGTGCTTCAGAGATGTCTTTCGCCATCTCCTCCCAGCCCTCTCCCCTCCTGCTACCTCTGCCTCTTTCGGGCCCTTTTGGCTTTGATTGAAAACCAATGAGGCAACTAATAAGTGGAAAGATAGAAATTTACTTGCTTTAAGTTCCTTCTTTTTTTTTTTTAGCTCCCCCCGTTCTTCTTGCGTGGAGCATGTTTAGCACAACAATATCTCCGAAGCACAGACTGCCAAAGGAGCTGCTCCACGCTACATGATGGTGCGCTTCACGCCCCATTTCCCACCAATACCCTCGGCCCCCCGCCTTCTCTGTCTTTACCTTTTTCCTCTCTTTTGCCATGGTTTTGGGACAGGTCCACCTGCAGGGGGTTTGAATTGAAATGCATTGATCTGCTGCTCACTGGAAGCAGCCCCATTCCCTCATGCTTCTTTTCTTTTCCTCCAACAGTCCGTAAGTTTAAACTCGCACTCTCGGAGGGTGGATGAGTTTGCAAGCGTTATGCCGTTCTTTTAAATTGATGTTTGCTTTGAGCCACAGTGAATGCATTTGCAGTTACAGCAAATGGTCACTTTAATTCGTGAGTCATCCAGTTCTAGAAATTTAAAAATGCTAAAACAAAAACCAGAACCCGTCCAGTTTAGACATATTAAGCCATCCAGAACTTTACAGGTTCCAAAAACTACTTATAACCACAGATATTGCTTAAGCCAGCAGCTCCTGTATGCGCTATACTGTGTTTTATTTGAAGGTTGAAAAAGCCAGCTAAAAGTAGTCATTCAGTCCCGTCCCCCCCCCTCTCCTCCTTCCTCCCTCAAAGAGTAGGCATCAATAGGCTTTTTAGAGTAGTCATTTTGTTCCTTCCCTATTCGCTCTCATTTGGCATCTTTCGGGGCACTGAGGCAGAAAATAAAAGAGAGGGAGATGGTCGGCTTCCCAGTCAATTTTTGTGTTTAGTTAAAAGGAAGGAAAGTGATTGCGCTGCTCGTTTTCTCCTCGCTGACAGGCGGCGAGCGGATGCCGATTAGTTATTGTATGATCATTTAGAGTCTGGTAAAGCTTTCCATTTAAATGCACCCGGTAGTTATTTTGCATAGTCCCCCTGCAATTTGCCTCAGCTCAGGGGACATTGGCCATCGTCTTGTCCTAATGCTGTGTAATTGTTGCAGGGGCACATCGGTGGGAGGAATCGTCACACCGCTATGCTCCTTTAGGTCCAAACTATGACTTACTGAAATCACTCCCGGCTCTCACCAACTGGAAAAAAAAAAGACAAATGTCTGTCACCCAGAAGAACTTTAGTGGGATTTGGTTTTAAGATTTTGCTGTGTGATGTCCATTTAGGAGCATTCCTGATTTGAAAATGAATCAGACGAGAGACGTCGCTCAGAAAACCAGAACTGGAAGATTAGAAGAAGCGAAAGCGGCTATAAAGCTGCGCAGAAGATAGAGATTCTGTCATAGTATCAGTTGTTTTCTGACTTGTCAAGCCTTTTTGCACTTACAGATATGAGTTACTTTTTTCAGGGCTTCTTGTCAGATATTCCCTCCCTTCTCCTGCGGTGAAAAGCTTCATAGAGAAAATAAAAGCAGCACATTTCGCCTTCACTCAGCTCCTGATGTTTGTTTTTGTTTTTGTTTGTTTCCTGACATATCATTCTCTCGCTCTCTTTACTCGACGCGCTGCGACTTGTCTGTTATTTCCCCAAACCACAGGCTCAGGATTCGTTCGGAAGGCTCTTGGTATTCAGAAGAGGCGATAACGTTTCTGAAATCAAGAGAATAGCTTCCGTTTGGTTTGTTTTTCAGAGTCACGCTCCAGCCGACATGTACCTGATGACCAAAAACCCAGAAGACTCTCCGAATGACCCAGATGTGCTGGAGCTCGAGTTCAAAAAAGGTTTGATCGCTTGTTACGGATAAAACACGGAGGCCTCAGTTAGTTTAACCTCTTCATAATATAGATCCAGGATCAGAACTGACTTTCAAATCTGATAAACACTTTCACTAAATTGAAATTAAAAAGGTTGCCTCGTTTTTCTTATTTTGTCATGTTGGTAAAAATGGATTTGAAATGACAGCAAACTAAGACATGCATGTAAGAAATGTGGGTAAGTTTGACAAAAAGGATGTTTCTTATTTTTACTTTCTATTATATTTTTTTACCTAATACCATAACATAGTCATCAAACCCTAAATGCTCCTTTTTGTCCAACAAGCAGCTCCATTATAAACATCAGGAACAAACACTTGGAAGAAAAATTACCCTGAGATAGAAATAAATATGGATTAGAATGAGTAAATTATTTAAAAGCTATATAAATACCTTTTAAACATTGTCAAATGCTTTTGTGGAAAATGAATAATGTTTATTAACATTTGAAGAAAAAACTATCATGTAGTCAAAAGTCTTAAAACTAGTTTACCAGGTGGAAGCTCTGTAACGTGGTGGAGTGTAAGACGATTATCTCAGAAAGGTTGAATCCTTTAGATACTTCTCTGTCGTTTATGAATGAATGATCACCGTGGAGATGTTTCTTTTAAATGAATTTCCTATTTTAAAGCAACCCAAAACAAGCAGAGACGATAAAAAGACCAGTTTAATCAGCTTTGTAATATTTCAATTTACCAGTTTATGTGATCGTTGAACCGATTTACTGTTTATCTTCCACTGGTTCTTCTTTGAGCGGCACTTAGGTAAAGATAAAATGTTTATCTGGGTGTTTTATTAATATATTGCTGCTTGAGCGGCTGAAATTTCTCTATTACTTATGCCAAAATTCTGTCCTCTGAGCAAAATTTGTTGGTGAAAACTGGTTTAAATTAAATTAAATCATTGCTCTTTGACAAACCAAAGTTACAAATCAGTAAGAATTTGTTTATAATCTTTAAGATTAGAAATCAGAATGCAAAATGATTAAAAAATACAGCTCCACAGCCTCCTGGAGATCATTGTAGGAAAACGCAGTTTGACTTTGCAGCAGTTTCAAATTTTATTGCACAAAATGTACAAAAGATCCAGAAATCTTGCTGCCTTCGATCCTTAATCCCTGACTGAAAAACTGTCCTTCTGTTTAGTAAATTAATACTGACATCCTAGAGGTCATATTCTTCTGGGTAAAGAATAAACAGACCATATGATTTGGTTTTGAAGCACAACTAGATCACCAGCAATTATGAGTGTAAAAAAACAATAGATTTTAAATTCATTCTAAAACTACTTCTATCAACATTTAACCCAGCATACCAATTGTCTTTGTCTAGATCGCTTCTCATGGCTCAACAGTGATGATCACAACCAAAGTGCTCCAGCTTTAAGGCTGACCCCGTGCACTTTGTCGCCACTTCTGACCACCCAGACTTATCTTTAACCCCTCACAGCTTTACGCAGTCCAAAACTGCCGCGTTTGGCTCGGGGCTGCACACACAAGCCGGAAGCATTAACTCCAGCTAATACACCAAGCCCACGGGGGCCAGAGAAACGCTCATTAGATGCGTTGCCGCGAGGCCCCCGCGCTGAACACTAGAAAGTGTCACATGTTTGTGCAAAGAGAAAATGGCAGGACACATCCATGCCCGAGGCAAGTGACACAGATGTTCCTTCATCCCTGGTCGCCAGGGGAGGCCGAGGCGCAAGAACATCAATCGGCCGGCGGACACTAGCTCCTCTGATCGCACGCAGCTTGACGGGCAGCTTTGCGAGCTGCAATCGTAAATTCTGAGAGGTTCAAAAGTTTGCCAAAAAGTTGCCGTGCGAAGATTTGCAGTCATGTGAAATGTGTGATCGCCGCACACGAGCTGAAGTACCTCGCGTTCGTCCGCGCCTTGACCTCACTTTACCAGTTTCCCAGAGAGAATGTTAACGACAAAAACAAGTCGGCTAGGTGTCACTTCGGCTGGGGATGCGATGTGCTTTTGTAAAGCGGTGATGCGCCAGTAAAGCCTCGCCTGGTTTCGCGGGTTCCTCGCGGCCCTGAACTCCATTTTCACACATATTCTCCGGCCTTTTATTGAGCGCGCTATAACAAAAGCTGTTTTAGTTGTCCACACAAAGGCCAGAGCCCACTCCTCCCTCTGAGCACAAGATCAGCACAAGAATGTTTCACTTCATTCCCCCTCCCACCTTTTCATCCCTGCCTTTCTCACCAAAGTTTTCTCACTGATTAAAAAAGAATATATAACAACAGGAACCTTTACCCCCGTCAAACGGTCCGTTCCCCATTACTCTCCCCTTTTTAAAGGGGAAAAAATTCATGCCTCCCTCCTGTCATGCCGAAGAAATGAGGAGGAAAGAGAGACAGAGAGGAAAAATGTAAAGCAGTAATTTTTCCTACAACTGTGTCTGCACTCCCATTGTTTGCACTGTTAGGGTGCAAAAACTGAAAAAAAAAAAAAAAACAGGGGGGGGGGATCATGAGTAGAGAAAGACCCCTCGGTGAATGATAGAACCTGCAACATGGACAGAGCGAGGCAAAAGAGAGTGCAGAGATGAAAGGCCGACTCTCCCACGTTCAGACTTTCACTAAATTTACTGAAACTTTTAATCTAATTATTAGATATCGTGGGGGGGGGTGCAGTTTGAAGAAAGCGCTGCTGCCCTCT
Organism: Kryptolebias marmoratus; assembly: GCF_001649575.2. NCBI lineage: Eukaryota > Metazoa > Chordata > Actinopteri > Cyprinodontiformes > Rivulidae > Kryptolebias > Kryptolebias marmoratus. The sequence continues at coordinate 15,870,690 of NC_051443.1, forward strand.
CCTGCTTTGGGAAGGACGTTTTCTTCTCCTGTGGGAGCCATCGGGATTCCTGCGACATGAAAACAGGCCATCAACAAAGCCCTTGTCTAGAGAAATTAGTCAAGTCGCTCGCATGCCATTCATCCATGTCGGCGGTTCGTAAACCAGAAGTGGGCCTGCTCTCCCCAAAAGCTGCCTGCCTGACAACTGGAAGCACTGCTGAAGCACGTACGGAGCTCAGCTGCTGGCTGCACGGGTAGATTTCCTTCTCATTTCCACGTTGGGCCACCTTTGAAACTGTTTGTGTCCTCGCCTCAACGTTCGGCTCGTGTTGGTCACCGAAGGGGCCATGAATAAGCAGCTCCGTGACACTGATTGATGTGCTCTAGGTTTAAGTGCCTTTGGAGAGGAAGTGTGCAGCGCGGACGTGGGTGTCTTCCTAAAGAAAAAGAAAAAAAAAAGAGACCCTCTGCGTGTTAGAGACGTGGTGATAGGAAGACGGGGTGATGGATCTGCTGCAGGTGCTTTTGTTTTCCCACACAAGCACATGAGCACACAAACACTTAGCTATGCAAAAAAGAAAAGAGTCTCGGCGTTAAAGAAAAGACGGCTAACAAAGCTGCATGTGTAATTGAATTAGGTAAAGGCCTGCCCACAATTTCACAGCTTTCAAATGAGGAGGGCCTTTGAATTTATTAGCCTTTTCTCACCACGGCCTTTGTGAGGGTTTTCATGTTTTAGGTGACGTTTTGTTGAGCTCCAACTGAAACAAGAAGCGTTTGTCAGCAGAAGCTATCAACACTTTGTTGTTTGGATTTTCTTTTTTATATAATTTTTAGCGGTTTGAAATAAATGCTTAGTATTTTTTGAGAGGCTTCCTTTTTTAAAACTACTGATTTGCAGCATCTTGGTGAAAACCTGATGTGGTTTACTCTAAAAGAGCAACAACCAGACCATCATTCACTCACTGATTTAATCCAACGTTTAAGAACAAAGCAATCAAATGCTGAACCCAAACCTAAACTAGAGGCCTAGGAAATGGTTTTAGGAACACGTATCACCCTCCAGCTTTCATGTCAGCGTTACTAAGATCATCTTTTTTTGAGAAATGACAGATCTGTAGCCGTTTTGGTCAAACCTCATGTTGCAAAAATGTCAAACTCAGTAGTACGTGTTGTAAATGACTCTCAGCTACTACCACATCAAATTTTAGCACCACATCTATCAAACTGACTGAATTATAGCCATTTCTGTATTTGCAAAATTTGGTTGGCTGTGTCAGCCATCTTGAATTTGATCGACTTCAAAAGGTAATCAGTTGTAGACGTACATCGAGGTGATTACTCTCTGACGGTTTCATTAAAACTCCTCCAGGTGTTCATGAGATGTTTTGCTAACACACACACACACACACAAGCTTTTCATTGCCTGCCTTCACCTTTTAACAGCAGGCAATAAAGAAAATCTGTACATAACAACAAGTAAGTATGGCATTAAACAGAAGTCCACAAAAAATTATAAAATTAACTTTTTATGTTTTTATGTTTTGTATATGTTTTTTTTTTAGGAGTGCCAGTCAAGGTGATGAATGTGAAAGATGGGAAATCCAAAGACACGCCGCTGGAGATCTTCTCATACCTCAATGAGATAGGGTGAGGGGTTTTTGTTTGTTTGTTTGTTTATTTAAATTGAACCTCGTTTAAAATGGCATGTAAAGTCCTCACTTTACTCACACACATAAAAAAGAAATAAAAACAACATAAAAACCACGTGACATCTAGCTTTTGTCTTCAGTGGTAAAGGTTACAGCGAGTCTTTTTGGTTTTTTTTTTAAGGAGGTAGAGAGGTAGAGATGATCTGCTCAAAGTTCCAGCTGCTGCTTCTGTTCCATTTAGACTTAGTCTGGAAACTAATAAAACTGTTTATAAGTTGGTCAGATTTATAGTTTTGCCTTATTGAGTTCTGAAAATAATATTAGTAGTCTGGGACGTGTTGAGTTGTCTTTGTTATTCCTTATAAAGAGGAGAGGAGATCACACAGAAGGCAAACACTGCCTCGGAGAGGACTTTTCCAACGATCTTCAGAGGTCTTTAGAAAAGACATTTCGAGAGGTTATTATAATTAGTCATAGTTTTTAATTTTGCTTCTTTTACTTGAGTGCTTGAGATCACTGTCAGCGAATTATGACATGGACCGTCATGCTTAAGGACACTTGCTCTGGTGGTTTATTCCTCACAAGATACCGCAGATTTATCAAAATACATGCCGTGTTGCTTTCAGGCGGCTGCAGGGACGTAATGAGCTGAAGGGGAAGTTTTTCATGCTTCTTTTCGCTGCCTCATAGCTTAGTGAAATCTGCCTGTGCAGGAATTCTACTTTTAACACAGTTAAGATGAGCTTTTCTTGCAGATTTAAGCACATTTGCTGGCACGGGGAGGTTCGTTAAAATGGCTTATTGACATTTAAATAATGTCCAGTTATAAATTTGACACTTTGTCAGAATTTCAACTCAGCACAAAGTCTTAAAAGTTTTGATAAAAGATTTTTGTGCAGACTTAGCTAATTAAAGCCCATGATATTATGTATATGTGTCCACTGAGCCTGTTTTTGTCTCTCAGAGGGAAACACGGAGTGGGCCGGATTGATATTGTGGAAAACCGTTTCATTGGTATGAAGTCACGAGGTAAGGACAAAAAATGTGTTTGTTTTTTTGTTTTTATTACTGCATTTCTTCTGTCTGAACCACTTTATGTATTTTGACAGGGCTGTTCATTTATTTCAACAGTGATACTCTGGGTTTATCTGTATTTTCATTTACCTCTCTTTATTTGAACTTTACAGCCTTTCAAAAGAAGCACTTTCATGCAATGTGCAGTTTGTTTTTTCTTTTTTTTTTTACGACTGCTTTAGGTGTCTCACTCTGTCGCTTTTATAGAATTGAACAGCTTCTCCTCAGAAAAGTTGTTTTCCTCTGGTTCACCTGGAATCAAGACGTCAAAGTAACTTCTGTTCACTCGTGCACTCGCGTACAGAACAATTCATACAGTATACGAAGAAAAAAAAAAAGAAAAGCGGTGCACGTTCTCCACTGGGATGTTTTTGTATGTTTATCTTTGGCATCAACAGGCAACATGAAAAGCTCCTTTGTTATAGCTCTACATGTGTTACTACAGTAAATATACAAGGTCCTGCACAACACACTCCTGAGTACACACACACACACTCCTCTTCCCCTGCGACACTATGTGCTGTGATTGGCAAATTGACCGGCCGGCAGGCTGCCGCTGCGGAGCAACTTGGCAGGTAGAAATTGGAAAATGGGAAGCCCACTTTTCTCTCCCCTCGGCTGAACAAAAGATCAAAGCCGTTTCCTCTTCCGAAGCAATGCAAAGAGGTGGAGCACGAGGTGGCCGAGTGGGTGAATAACTACCATGGAGCGGATCCGCTGGTCTCTTCTGGACCAGCAGCTGTGTTTAGCACAATAGATGATGGGAGGGAACAGACAGGGACATGTCATACTTATTTGAGTTGGGTCATATTTATCTGGGTGAGGTCGAGGAGGTGGATGGGACTGAAATGGTTTGTCAAGAATGTTGTCACTGCGCTACAAAACACTGAACAACCTCTGTGGCAGACTAACATTTCCCACCTGTCATGGCGCTGTCAGACCTCTGGCTTGTGCTCTGCTGATGGCCTCAATAGAAAGCAGGCGGGAAACGGCTTCATCTCTAGACGAACGTGTCAAAACTGCCGTGAAACTCCACAAAAGTGGCGCAGACACACTTGTCAGAAGCCTTTCTGATCAATTTGTTTAAATATAGAAGCAGAAATTATTGTCACATATGTCTCACCGCTAAATCACAGTTTTGTGTTCGGATTTTCCCCCCTCCTTTTTTAAAATGACACGTTTGTGCTCTTTATGCTCTTGTTTTGCCCCGAAGGGTAAGACGGGGATCATCTGAGGAAGCTTTCAATCCTGTCCTGGAGCCATGGTTAGCATACCTGCTGTAACTGTTAGAAAAGAGGAAAACCTCTAAAACCCACACAGGTTAAGCCTAACTAAAGTGCCACCGCTGAAGTGTCCAATCACGGGCACGTCTCCTTTTGTAGCTCCTAAGTCACGTTGTGTTGGAGGGCAGTTTTAACCGAATTTATCTGATCGAGCCAAAGAAAATGTCCTCCGCGTGCCCTCTGTGGCCTCCGAACACCAAAAGGCCACAAGCCGTTCCAGCTCAGGTGGCGGTCTTTTGAAGCTTGAGACAATTAGCACCATCACTAAGCCCCCCCCCCCTCCCTCCCTTTTTTTGCCCACCGGCACAACAGTTTCAGATCAACATCAACGCTGGATTATTTAAGGGGTTATACAGATTTGAGCTCAACCTCTCACTGGATCGGAGGAGATTAAAACGCAGCCATTGTTCAAATCTTACGGGGACAGGTTTAGAGTTCGGACCGCACCATGACTGGTTTTGGCTGCAGCAAAATCTCAAGCTTGAAATTTAAAAGCATGCGTCCATCGTTCAGATTGGTAGAAGGTGTGAGAAACCATGTATCAAATTGAAAAAACGGCACTCACCTTTCCAAAGTTTTACCTCTCACGTTAAAATATACCAATTTTTTCTTATTGTCAGTCCTGTTTTGCAACCTTTCTCTTGTCCTTCTTGGCTCTTTTAGCTGACACGTAAGTGACAGCTTCATTTCTCCTGTCACGCACCTCATCTTTTCTCCCGTCACCCCTCCCTCCTTGTCCAGAGGGGGTAAATTGCAGGGTAGAAAGAGCCCTGGTCCAGACTCCAGACTGGCAGGGGCCTCCCAACCTGCCATTTACCCAGGACAGGCTTGTCCACATTTTGTGAGCGCCGTGAAGACCTGTCAGTCACGCCGCTAATGGCTAATAGATCTGTTTGATGTAGTTACCTCAAATAAATGGGTTTATATACCTGCAAATGGCCTTCGAAGATTAGAGAAATTACAGCAGCACAGGTTGTTGCAAAATGAGGTATTTTTTTTGATACATGTTTAAGATTTTGGTTCTCAAAAAGGTGCTGGGCTGTGACAAGTGACAAGTGTTGACCCTTTTAAATGGACTGCATCCTTTTTTTTGGCTTTTACACAGACATAAATCTTCTCACTGAGCTGCTGAATATTGTTTTAGCTTCTGCTGTTGTGGTTTGTGTAAATATAATTTAGTCGTATTGATTTCTTTTTCCTGATTTTGCCAGGAATATACGAAACTCCCGGAGGCACAGTCCTGCTGAAGGCCCATTTAGACATCGAGACTTTCACTATGGACAAAGAGGTTCGCAGGATCAAACAGGGACTGGGCAACAGGTTCTCTGAACTTGTGTACAATGGTAAGTGCTTTAAATGTGTTACCTCCGTTCATGTCGGGGATTTTATTTAGTAGTTCATGCGGGAAAGAAACAAGCGGGCCACAGATAAACACTACAGCCCAGCCTGCTCAGTGTGTTTGCACATGTGTGCGAGCTTTTCATGGCTCAGGTGTCTTAATCCCCCCCTTTCTGCCAAGTCTCCAGTCGTCTGCACCTTCATCCACATAATAGGATCAGTGCCATTACAGGCCGACTGCTAGGCCGCCTCACTTATACCCTCCAGAGACGGGGAGACGTAAAGGTGCTCTCTTCAGAAGCAGGGCAGAGATTAAACCCATTGTGAGTTTAAATCATTAATAATTGCAGATTGCAGGCGGCTGGTAGTGGGGCTTATGTTAACAATCCACCTGTCCTGCATCTGTTTACAGCAACATTTACTCAAAGCAGTTTTAGACGATAAGTAGCTGCAAATAGTGTTTAAATAGCTGCTTAGTCAAATAAAATTCTTTCCTTGCCTTTTTGTTCTATATTATAGATTTTGAACATAACTTTGAGATGAAAGGTGTTTGGCATTAATATCCAAAGGAAAAAAAATCTGACACGTCATTTTTTTTTTCAATTAACAAACTCCAGCAACACAGAAGCTCACTTAGGGACACTGATACCAACAAACCCAACTGTGTAAATCAAATAAAATTAAAATGTATAAAGTCCAGCAGAGCCTGTGTTCAGTCGGTGCCAGTTTTGAAGGAAATAAAAGCAGGAGAGCGTTGTGTCTTTGAACGTGGCCAGACGATGAGGTGGAGGTCAGGCCGCTGATGAGAGGCGGACCCCCGCTGAGCGCGGTGTGCCTGACCTCTGAACACATATAGACACATCCCTCGCCCATCTGTCCCCCCAAACTGATGGTTCAGGTCCGCAAAATGAAAGAGAAGAAAGGAGCGCGTGAACTTAAAAGCTCTTCGTATAAAAGAAGGGTCCATTCCTCAGTTCAGTGCTGCTGCACCCTAAAATGGTTTGTAATAATGCATGGGAAGAGACAGTGTTGAGGAAAAAGTCTTTAGCTCTGATCTCAACTTTAATATGTCAGCCTGGCTTTAAATGAAGAGAAAAAAAACTAAATGAAACAAACAAAATGAACTGAAAAACTCTATGATGACCGTTAGAGCGACCTGTGATTTGTGGTACAACAAGACAAGAATACGAAGAATAAAAACCTTTTATCTTTTTGTAGAAAGATGAACTTTGACCTGATTTTTCTGGTTACTTTCTGAAATATAACACCTGTAATTTAATAGAACATTAGACTGTTTGGTTTTATTTAATATGGTCTCTTTTGATTCTTTTTATTATTGCATTATTTTAGTTTTAGTTTTGTCTCTGAGTAATGTCTCCCTCCCCTGGCTTTAGATATTTCCCCCCTCAGAGGTCATAACGCAGCAACTTATACATCAAATTAAATCGGAACAGATTCTTTTTGCCTCCGTTTGTGACAGTCCTTCTTCTGTCGCAGGATTCTGGTACAGTCCAGAGTGTGAGTTTGTGCGGCACTGCATAGCCAAGTCCCAGGAGAACGTGGAGGGCAAAGTCCAGCTGTCCGTCTACAAGGGCCAGGTCTACATCCTGGGACGAGAGTCTCCCAAGTCCCTGTACAACGAGGAGCTGGTCAGGTAAACGGAGTGCGGCATAACAGTGTGTGTGTGTGTGGTTGGAAAACAAAGTGCGTGCTTGTTCTGACCTGACAGATGCGTGTTGCTGCTCAGGGCGCTGTGCAGTTATTCCACTTGTTCACCAGCCAGCTTGCTCAAGTTCTCCGATGACCCCCACGTCAGCTCACCAAACTGACCCTGTCCCACAAAGACATCAGAGAAGCGCTGCGCCCCGTCCCTGCAGGGCAGCCCCCTCCCCTCCAACCCCCCCACCCCCCTTATGCCCTCTTAGCTGCAGTAACAGTGGGTTTGTTCAGGAGGCTGACCCTCGATGCCCTCTGGGCAGGCTCAGCGCTGACCAAAGGAAAACCCCTCCATATGGCTCTCCGTCTCCACTTAAGTCGCACACACTCCGGTTGTACCCTAGACTCAGAGAGCTAATGGTGTTTTCAGCTCGAGCAGCGAGGTGACTTCATTGGGCTTTTAGGAGAAAAGTACCAGGGTGTCATGGTAGTTAAGCAGGTCAAAACGTTGAGGGCAAAAACACGGTTCACACAACTCGGTCCGGCAAGTGTAAAATCCAGTATTGTATCATTTATAAATGGTGCGTATTTTGTGATACAGAAAGACATTTACAGAGAAACTGTACTCTGACTAATTCAGCTCTTTAACACACGATAGTCTTATTTATGCAAGCAATATTTGGTTGGGACTCTGAATATAATACAACAAATGAGTGTTTCAACAGTTGTAAATAAACTTGACACAGAGCTGAACTCTTAACCATGAATCACAAAAATCTTGAGGCCTCAGGTTGATGAGCTCTTTCGTTTCCTGTAAAGAGGCTCGTTACAAACTGAAAAAAAAAACAGACACACACACACCAAGTCTTTTATTCCAAAAGCACATGTTTTTACCTGTACAGTTAGGTTTAGACAAATGTTGATTAAAAATTTAACCACAGAAAGAAAATCAAGTGACATTCAGAAAGGCCTGAAAGTAAAGACACTGAGTTCCCTGTTAGAAATGAAGCCCACAAACAGAATAATCCAAGATCTGAGAAGCTGAAATGTATTTATTTAATTTAACCTTTACTGAACTTTACATTAGCCGTTACATTCCTTGAGATTAACATCTCTTTTTTTTTAATGAAGACCCAGTCAATATGGCACACCATTACAAAGTTACAAGCTAAAAATTGCAATTACCAAAAAATACATAAAATAAAAGAAGCCAGAATGAACATCAAACAATTACAAAGAATTACTCTTAAGAAAAATGTTGATGTTTGTTGTTATGGAAGAACAGATCCCTCTTATTTTACAGCAGGTAAACCACTCCTATCATTGAAGATGGGAAGTAAAAACCAGTTTAATGATAAAACAGCAGGTCATTATGTATTTAGTGCCAAAACAAAACTAAGAACTAATAAAAAATAAGCTAAATGTTCTCCTCCGTTTATCTTGTCACACTTCTGCTGGGCTTTATTATTTTTTCCCAGACAGCAGCTTTCATTTGTGAAGCTGAAATCTGTATCAGATGTCGATGAGGCAAGTTTGCGGTTACATGTAGCTGATAAGCTGAGGGCAATCTGCAACAGATCCGGGAGAATTTAATTGTTGTTGTAAATCCAGAAGTGTAACCGAAGTCTAAATGTGTTTCTTTACTTCTGTAAACCCTTAAGCAGACCATTCGTCTTGATTTCCTTTGGTTTGTCATCAGTTCTTTGAGATGATTTTTACTTTTGCGTTTAATCCCTCAAAAGAAATGCAAAAAATAAATTTTTCATAAACCTTGACTGAAGGATTTCTTCACCTTTAATGCACCGAGCCGGTGTAAAACAAGTACAGCTGTCCGTAATGATTCGTTTCCCAACATGTTTTTATTTTGTTGTGTCGGGTTATTGTTAGGCTGGTACCTGGCACTGATACACCTGAAAGGCAGGCAGGCAGTCTCTCACGCATGCACTCATTTGCCACAACGTGAAACCCTGCCACAATCACAGACGCGCACGCACGCAGACCAGATTAGGCATGAAACCCCCGCTGACATCCTGTTGGTTCTCCACAGGCAACAGTAAACGGCGTCATTAACACAGTGGTAATACAACCCGTCACCGCACCCGTCTGAGACAGAAATGTCACCCTCCTCGCTCTCGGCCGGCTTCACTCTCAATTAGACTGCAGGGTTTCTTAAAGGAAAACACAATCACATGCTTACACACACACCCATATTCTTTGTGGCCGCTCACTCATAATAGTGCTCAGGTGCCGCGTAGGGAGCCTTGTATTGAGAGTCGATGATTTAGTTGTCGGCCTTTCTTTTTATAATGTTTATCCTATCATTTGTTGGCAATTTCCTCCTTTGCTAAGTGCTTTTAAAGAATAAGTGTGAGCGGTACATTGGGAGTTGGGGGGGTGGGGGGGTGTCACGGGGAGAAGAGGACTCGGTAAGGGAGTGTATTCAACACTGCAGGTAGAAACTGCTGTAATTACACAGCACTCTTCCTGAGGTGCTCACACAAAGAACAGCTTCAACACTGGACACAACTTATAGATTCAAGACTTTCTTTCTCTTTTTTTTTTTTTTTTAGAAGAAGAAGTGGGTAAACTGGAAGACAAACATCAGATTACAAAATCATCTCAACAACTGGCTCACAGTTGATATGATGGGATGTTTTTGAAGGAGTTTTTGTGCACTTCAGTCCATTTTATTCTGCCGTATCGATTCTCCGTCGTTCAGGACAAACGGTCCCGAACGAGCGCATTCAGAGGAAAATCAATCAGAACATTACTTCCAAAGTGCGGATTATGAGTTAGGCTGCACGGCGGCGCAGCGGTTAGAGCTGTCGTGCAGGATCGCCTCCCGGCCCGGGGTCTTTCCCTGGGCCGGGTGGCTGTTTGTCTCCATGTGTCCCTGTGATGGACTGCGACCTGTCCAGGGTGTCCCCCGCCTCTCGCACAGTGTCTGGAGACAGACACCTGCTCCCTGAGACCCAGGAATGGGGTAAAAGAAAATAAACGGATGGACATGGACGGATTACCAGATATCCCTGTAGCTGAAAAAGCTCTGCGTTGAACGTCCCCAAAACACACTAATCGTGTTTTTTGTTCTTAGTTCCATCCTCGAACCACAGATTTGAAGGTTGTTTCAAATTATTCATAACTTTTTTTTATTAATCTTTTCTTCCCAGCATGGACGTGCAGGGAGACTACGACCCGTGTGACGCCTCTGGATTCATCAAGATAAACGCCGTCAGGTTAGCAACGCTTCTATCTACTTATATTTCCCAACATGTGACAAAGTGCTTTCATTTTTATTTATTTATTTTTTTCCTCCACAGGTTGAGGGAGCATAACCGTCTGCATGGTTTCTCTGGCACCAAACAGTAACTGTGACATATCTTCCTCTCTTAAACACTGATGGGTGAAATCTTGTTGCCTCTTTTGTCTACTTCTAGCCTTACTGTTCAGTGTGAGTGGTATTAGCATCATTAGTCTTAACTGGTTTTTAGATGATGAAGAAAAGAACAAATAAATATATTTCATGGTGTTACAGAAATCAGTCTAAATCAGGGTTACAGATGTTCTAAAGTATACTGTGCTTAAATGGATAATAAAATGTGTTTATTAGTGCTTTATTTACTGAGTGTGCTTCATTATTGGCATCTGTAAATCAATATATTAAATGGTTTCAGAAATAATAGGCATGAACAATGGTTCCCAACGCTTTTGTTATTTTATATAGTTTTTTGTTGTTAAATTTAAGATAATAATTTATCAGTTTACATGCTAAACCTGTTCTATGTATGAATGTGTGTAACAGTTCATGGATCCGGTCCATTAACGCCTGCCTGTTTAAGTCTCGGTGTCGTGCTCGCGAACCTGGAGGACACTGCGTCATTTTTATTCACGACATGCAGATGGAGAATGGCGCGGACCCGAGTGATCACCGAGGCCCAGCGGGGCGGAAGGGATGAGGCTGTTTCTGAGCTCACACGGCACAAGTCAGAAGGAAGGAAAAACCAATCAGCCGTGCATGTACATTTCACCGCTCAGCCTGGGGGTCCGCATATTTAAAACAAAACCGAGGAGACCGAGGTCCTAATAAACCAGGAATGACACAACCGATCGACACACCTCAAAAAGACGCAGTCATAAAACAACGGCAGAATCGTTTACATGTCGACAAACATTACCAGGATATTTAAATCAAAGGTTAATCTTTAAGCTGAATCACACACAGTCTGAAATAACACAAACTAATCATTCAGTCAGGTTCATTTGGATGACAAAACAGCTCTCCGATGCAAGTGTAGCGTTTGCAGCAGGAGCACTTATTTGCAAACATTTATCCCTGGGACGACTACTAGAAGACTGAAAAGTTTTAATAAAAACAAATGACTTGTTTAAATATTACAATTAGGGTGAACGAACAAGTTAAAAACCCCATTATGAAAAATATTTGTCTTTTTTTCAAGAAACCCATCTGAGGAAAGTGATGTTTTTATTCAACATGATCTGAAATTGCTCAAGTCTGCAACAAATGCTGGCATAGAGGCACCCACGTTTCCTGCTGAACAGCAGGTAAAGTGCATTGTGGGTGATGTAGTTGGTGCCAGTTCTTGTTAGGGAGGAAATCTGAGTGGATTAGATGCAGACAAAGTGGGCACTGTGCGACTTTCTTGTTAAATTAAATGACGAGACTCGAGTGTGAGGTGTTATAAGATTCTTTGCTTCGTGACATTTGACCCGCCTCACAGCTGCCTCTTTGCCACTCCCTAACTCCAAAAGGTGTCCGCGCTGCATTGAAGTGCCCGATACGCCGAGAGCCTCGCGACAGAGTCCACAGGCCCAGGAGACCCCCTGCCAGGCCTAATGGGCAGTGAGCAACCCTCAGACCCTTTCAGTCCTGCGATGCCCCTCAACCCCCGTTCAATTACACGGCATGCGTCTCAGTCATTGCCTGGTCAATTACCAGCCAAGCCCCTGCATTTACCGCCGCACACGCACAGGTTTCAGGATAATCAGCGGCCAAAATTGCCTGGTTTGAATGGAGGGGACGGGAGGAGAGGTATTCAGATTAGTTAGTCAAGCTGAAGCGGAGGCAGGAGGGATGGGAACGGCTATCACATGCAGCCCGGCTTCAGTGTACGTGCTGACCTTTCAACTTGGTTTCTGGAAAGATATGATCCAGTGGAATTTATTTTCTGATATAACAATCTGGTTCATTTGTTTTAGGTGTGTTTGGATTATCAGATGACAGGCCCAGAAACCAAGACCGAAGATTTGTGTGTTTATATATGATGCTGTGTCATTTGGTTGTAATTCTGTGGGTCTTTATTGCCAGTTTTCTTACTTTGTGCTTTTATGTTGTCTGCCTTTCTTGTTTTCCTTGTAATTTAGTGTTTCTGCTTTCTGCTTTGCTTTCTAATAGTGTGAATGCTGAGTCAGCTCAGTCATTTTTTTTTTTTGTAAATTTTTTGCAATCTAACTACTCCTGCTTACTTTGAGTTATTTTAACCATTCGTGTATCAAAACGTTCAGCTCATTCAGGAGGTGGCTGCTGGGACTTTGGGTTTTTGTCACATTTATACATTTCAAAATATAGAACTTTATTTGCAAATGTTTTCCCCATAGAAATAGTACACTATTTATATTCATACCATTTATATTTCCAACTTTGGAATCTTTTAGCTTTAACAATTCAGTGTCAGCTTCTTCAGCAGAGTCATTCAGCTCTCAGTTTTTCTGTCGTTTCTACTGTCGTTTGTATTCCTTCTAGTTATTTTACTTTTTTTGTTATTTGGTTATTTTGCCTGGTCCTTATGGTTGTTTTACATATCTGTTATTTTGTAGTCTCTCTAGATGTGTCTTTGTGGTCATTTTGTGCCTTTTTGTTACATTTCTTTTCTTTACCATATGTACCTATGGGTCTCTATATTTGTCTTTAAGTCTTTTTGTTGCCAGGTTGTGTCTTCTTCTTGTCACATTTTGCAGATTTTGCTCAGAGGGGCTCTGCCCTTTTACCCAGTAATCCCTCCAGGTTTAGGAATACTGCGATGGGTTTTGTTTGCGTCCCCTTCCCCCTCACTTACTTCGGCCCATGTGTCCCCGGCTCCACGTCCACCTTCTTATTCATTTAGCACATCTCATGTTCCACCTCCTACCTGCCCACTCAGCCGTCCAGGTATGAAAACCGCCCGACACCTGACCAAGTGAATTAATCATCCTTGACCCCGGACCAATTACCCCTCATTACCCACTCGGTGTCCACCTCTCGGGGGAGAGCTGGGTAACAATAGCACGACATGAAAGTCGGCGGTGGCGCAGGACCGAGCCCTAATGGATGCTCCTGAGCGACCATGTCTCCTCAGGAGTCCGGGTCGGCTAACCTTCGAGTCCTTGTCACTCTCCAACAGGGCGAATACAAAGGAGACCATTGTTCAGGATCAAGGTGCACGACCCGCTGAGATGAAGTGCACGGGGCAGGGCTGCTGGCAATGAAAGCGCAGCCATGCTAGAAATCAGCAACTCTGGGTCTGTGCTAGTGGACAGAGCACAGAATCTGTTGTATTTCTTCCATCATGGCGTCTGAATTCATGAATGTTAATAAATCATTAAGAAAGAGTTTGAACCTTATGGTGGATCAAGGCAGCAGCTACACGTACAAAAATTACACCCTGTGAAATAGAAATGTATTTGTTAATAGACGATGCACAAAATATTACCACTATTACTTATTCACAAGGTGATTTATTGCACCTTGTGCCCTTTTCTTTTTTATGTTTGCAGCCTGCAGCAATTTCCAATAATCACCAATACTTTCTACACCAGAAGGTTCTTTATTGGTTGTTTTTGAACACACTTTATAGCCCTTTATACTAGTCACCTACTAATTTTTTTGTTCTTAAATTTGATATATTATTTTGTGAAACAAAAACATAAAGCTCTATGTAAACAACTCCAGTGCAAACAAAGTTCATTAACTGTAGAGTAAAAAAGAAACCTTTATAAAGAACACATATATCAACCCCTCTCTCAATAACCACAGGTGTTCCCCAAGGATCTGTTTTAGCCACCATTTTATTTTTTTGTATCTATAGCTAGTTAAAACAGGGACTTAATCTGTTAAAAATACGATTATATGCCAATGACAGTCTTTTTATACAGTGGCAACCTCTCAAGAAGATTTTTGGCCACAACAGAAATCTATGTTAAAGTCAAAGTTTAGTTTTTTAGCGTAGGGTTTGAAGAACCTTTTATTTAAAGCAAAGACTCAAACCCTACAAGTTTTAAATTTTCCTTCCAACGATGACGCCTGTTTGCTCGGCAACAAAGGACAAAACAAAACAAAAGAAAATAGCTCAACAAACCCCAGAGGAATGTCTGCTGTCTTTTACCCATCAGAACATTTTGTGGTCATCCAATCTGGGTTTCTCATCTGCCCGTCAATATAGAACAGTCTCCCATGTTCACTGACCTCTCCTCTTTAGACACAATAAGAGGGGAACAATGACCAGAAAGAGGTAATTACCTCCATTTAGAGGCCAAAGTGGCTCTCCTTCACTGTGGTTTGTGTGTAAACCAAACAGTTATGGAAGCTTACACAATTTAACCTTTTCCATCTCAATGTTGTCCTTCAACTTCCTCTACGATACTTTTAGACACATGTAAGTCAATTTGTGCATGGAAGTACTCACTAAATTTCAGCTCCGCGCCTCGCCGGATGCCTCGAGCGTCTCACGTCCCTCGGATTTAGTTTTACATGCCGGCATTTAGAAATGCTCAGTTATATCTTAATAAACAGCCGATTGTGCGTTGTGTTTCCACATTTCACTTAATGCTCCTTTACTTAGCAGGTAGGAGAGGTTAATGGACAGATCCCTGGAGGTCTGCGCAGAAAGCTAATGGGTCTGGCAAAGATGATGAGGTCACTCTCCTCCTCCTAGGAAACACTGAGCCAGGATGCTAAAATCTACCGGCTTACTATTAATTAATTATTTACAGTTGTATGTTTTATATTCATCTGGATCATCAGATGGATCAGGATACATTGCAATAATTGATGGTGAGTGGTTCTCTGATACACCGACGTGAGGCTGCCTTGGCAAACTTTTCCTGATATGGATCAAGTGTGACTAAATACGGAAGGCAGCAAAGTCGCGCCAAGCAATCCTTTTGTACGGGAAGAAGCAGCTTCCAGCGCTTGTATTAAATTGTGAATTAATTCTTCAGGAGATGAATGTTGCGTGCTCTCTGACAGGCCTGATGGGTCTTAATAGCTCATTCATTCATGCTCCTGAAACTCGATCTCCTGCTGCAACATCAAGAGACCATCTGTGAGGAACCACCCGAAAAAAGCAGGATGCTCTTTGCCTTCCAGGCTTGCTAACATCCGTGATTCCTGCGTGTGTGTGTGTGGTGATTTTACCTTGATGTCAAAGCTTATTTTCTGGTGTCAAAGGACACCCATACAGTGCTGTCCCGACAATCTATAGACAGATGGGACCATTACTGTCAAAGCCCCCGGCTTTGTTTGTCCTGAGCTGGTGATGAAATATTGATAGAAAAATAGAAATATTTTGCCTGCTGCTCAATCTGGGCCGTCTAAAAGGGTTAATGAGCGCGAGGACTCCTCTGTCTCCTGTTACAGCAAAATGTAACTCAACTACTTACTAACATTGACTAGTCTGGAGTCTGCAGCCACTCCGGGGTTAACAAGAATCGATTCGGTTTTCCTGGTTTAGGTCTCCAGGAGGTGGGTTCATATTAATGCTGAGCTCTAACTTTGATTAATATTTTATAATCCTGTATTCTTTCTTGGTGAAAAATAAACCTTATTTCAAGAAACTCATGCCAGAGTTTTAGACTAAGATCATCTTAGGTTAAGAAATGACAGTCGTTTTGGTCAAAACCTTGAAAATATTTCATGAACAATGCCATGAAATATCTCAAGATCAGAGTATAGATTGTGAAGGACTCTCGGCTACTACCACGCCGAGTTTTACGTCAGTATCTGTAAAGTTAACTGAGTTATAGCCATTTTTGTGGCTTTTAAGGTTAGCTGGCTGTGGCAGCCATCTAATATCTGGTTGACTTCAGAAGCTAATCAGCTGTAGATGAACCTCCACTGATTTTATTACAATTCCAACTGTGGTTCTTAAGATATTCTGGTAACAGACACATAAATACATGCAGCCACAGAGAAAATAAAAAAAAAACACGATCTGAAGCTACAACCATTTGGCAGGCTCTTTCCAGATGTACATAAATCCATCCCACCCCGCTGTTTTTTTTACACTTTGCACAAAATGAGCAGATAAAATTTTTTTTGATCATGTTTATGAATGAGGCTCGAGGCACATTTTGTCCCCGTTTGAACAGAGATCCCCTTCTATTATATTTAAGCTTCACAAACAAAAGGAAGAATCTCTAGAAGGTGAATGTGGGTTTGGGTTTTTTCCATGCAGTAACGCCAAAACAGCTGACATATTCCTGTTATTAAAACTAGCAGATGAGCATTAATCTAATAGATTGTAGTTGTTACAAAAAATAAAACTAATATTAACTGGTTTAATATAAGTTCTTACACATAAAACATGACTTTTTAGGTGAAAGTACAGTGAAATAATCAACTTCTCAGAAATCGGAACATCTGCGTGTCGCTTAAAATGACATCCTGTCTTTATCTTCATTTCCTAGTCTGAGAAGATGATTTTGTTATTTTTTTAATTGAATCAAAGCCTGAAGAAAGAATGAACTTTGCACCCACGCACACGTGCACCCCACTTTCATTGTCCCCCGCACCACAACCAGTGCGGATCTCAGATCAATAGATTTATCTCTTTTCCCACTCCCCCTCCTCTCCTGGGGGGTCCACCGGTGGGGTTTGTTGGTTTTATGTTCTTCGATCTGTTGCTCTGTGAGGTGGTGAACGGATGAGGGGCATTTCAGGGTTAAGGCCTCTGCGCCGGCAGCTTCCTCTGCAGCCAGCCCTTCAGATGATGTAAATGTTTAATGGCTCTGGTTATTTGTTCGTTATGATGGATGATAATGTAATGTTTTCTGATGGTGCCTGAATTACACCACAGGGTACGCAGGCTGGTTTGGTCGGGTGTTTAACTGGCCTTTGTGCCTCAGCTTGGTAAACATTTCCTGAAAGTAAAGTGGGAGAGCTGCATTTCTGTTTGGTTTGCTTTTCCTGTCCGGCTTCCTCACATGGGTGACACGATCACAATAAATGCAACATGAACTTTTATTTTCCATTTGTTTGTATAAACACCACACAGTTGTAGAAAAAAACAAGAATCCTAAGGGAATCAGTCCTTTAATTCACATATATGTAAAGAAGTAAACATTTGATTGTCTGTGACGCAGAAAAAAATCATATCCCTAAAATTAAAATACAAATTTTGGTAAAAACATTGTTTTCTTCGAAATCTGTTTCAGCATACATGATCTGTTTTTATCTTCATATGCTACTTTTAGCATTTAGCTACCAATTTGCTAGTTTTACTTTTGGCTAGCCTTTTGCTGGTTTTTGTTTTAAGCAACATTCTGCTACTTTGAGGGTTTAGCTACCATTTTAAAACTAGCCTTCCTCTGCTTTTAGCTTTTAGATGGCATTTTGCTACTTTAGGCTTTTAGCTTTTTGTTCAACTTTTGATACTTTTAGCTAGCCATTTGCTGCTTTTAGCTAAAGTTTTGTTTCTTTTATTTTTACCAGTTGTTACAGCTTTTTCAACAAATTTCAGCAGTCGTTCTGCATTCAGCGTTCATTGTACATTTTAGCAAAAACTGCTGTTTTCTTTGTCAAAATTACTATTTTTATTGTTATTGTTGTTGTTGTTTTTATAAATGCTTAGCAGGAAGAAAAGAAACAGATTTCATAAACAAAATTCATGATTTCTTTTCTTTTTTTTAATGTTTGTTTTTCTTTTCATGCTTTCATGGATTTTCAGGGGTGCTGAATTCAGCTCAGGCTTTGGACACTTTGTTTTGATCAGATTTGATTTATAATCACATCACTC
The DNA here is from genome assembly GCF_001649575.2 of Kryptolebias marmoratus. Taxonomy (NCBI): domain Eukaryota; kingdom Metazoa; phylum Chordata; class Actinopteri; order Cyprinodontiformes; family Rivulidae; genus Kryptolebias; species Kryptolebias marmoratus. The sequence goes on from NC_051443.1 coordinate 15,888,683, forward strand.
ACATCTAGATCCTTGAGACACTGAGGCAACCTCAAATTATAACATTTCCACCACCGTGTTTGGTCGCTGATACAGTTTTGATTTGTGCCAGAAATATAAGGTATAAGATAGCAAAACATTTTTATTTTTCAATTGTCAGATCCCATTAATCCAAACGATTTGGTCTTTAATGTGTTCACTGAAAAGCTGCAGCCTTTTACCCAGTTTAGGTTAAACTTGTTACACTGTTTACCTGCTGATAACCTGAGGATAAAATAGCCATTTCTGGAGACTCTTTTTGTTTTTGTTAATGTGGTCAAAGCTGGCAGTCATTTAAAATTTCACATGAGAAACTCCCTGCCCGACCAGCGTCATGCACCCATAAAGTTTGTTCTCGAAGCCGCAGAGGTGTTTATGCGTCGGACTAACGATGAAGCACGAGCCAAAGAGAACATGCATGCGCGCAGAAAGTCCGCTTCACGGCTGAGCTGCCACCAGGAAGCTGATCCGGGGCCACTTTGCACCTCAGTGCGTCTGAGCGACACAGCAGTAGGTTTTATCTTGAAAGCAGATTCAGCACCAGCGGAAAGCGTGAAAGCTCGGTTCCACTTTTTTTTTTTAAATGCCTCGGGGCAACGTAAGCTGCGGGTTTAAAGTGCCGAAAAGAATCCCATCTCCTCTGTGCTTTGAATGAATTAAAAAAAAAGAAAAGCATCCTTTCCATCTGTGTGGCTCTGCCTGCTGATATGCTTTTACGACTGTCATGCCAAGTGTTTTGGATTTTCAGCAGCACCTCGTGTCATACTGAAGGAACTCTTTGCGGTGGCTTGTTTTGTGGTGACAGCAGAAGAATTACCTGCAAAGCACTTTTTTTTTTGTCAGCTCACTGTGCAGAGAGCTCACAAACAAAACCATTTAGCTATTATTTCCTGTCAGTCTCCGATACACCCAGCAAAGCGGATGTTTATCAAGAAAAACGGACGGCTGTGGGAGTGGAGCATAATAGGACAGGTGGAGAGAGTGGCAAGGAGAGAGGGATGGAGGATAGGTGGGGGTTACTGGAGCCAGGGAAAGGGTCCCGGCGTCCCAGTGGAAAGAAATAGTGGAAACCACCTGTAATTTTCTCTGCGGGATCCCATGTAATTGAGTCATTTAAAATACAGATACAGAGCTGAATCAAAGCAAAGTGGCTTGTGGTGGAGGTAGAGAAGGAGGAGGCTGCAAAGTAAAATGGGGGGAAAAAAAAACAAGGAGCTAGGAGTGTGCCTCTTCTATTATTGAGCAAAGTCGGTCTGTTTATCCTGTTTTCATCTGCCAGTCGAGACAGGATTGTTGGTACCTGTCAGGGATTTGTCCTTAATGCTGCTTTCTGACGCTAAGGTCCAAAATAAACACCGGGTTTTATGAGATGCACACAGAAATCACCGTTCAAAGGATTCCCAAACAACATAAAAAAACCTCACATCTGCTGTGGTTTCATGTTGTGCCGACGTTCGCTGGGAAATAATACGCAAATTGCAACGTCTCACGTGACCTGTTAGCGCTTAAAGTATGTGTTGTGAATGACTCACAGCTACTACCACACCAAATTTTAGCTCATTGTCTTTGAAATTCACTGAGTTGTAGCCATTTTTGTGTAGGCCATGTTGGATGAGTCTCGGCAGCCATCTTGAATCAGGTCAACTCCAAACATTAATCAATAGTAGATGCATATCCAGATGTATGTCCGTCCAGTGGTTCAGGACATATTTTGCTAACTGTACAGAGAAACGAACACACACACACAGAGACACGCCCAGATGTTCCTCACTCCTATGACGAGTGTGTTTCTGAATAAAGCCTTCACTGGTGGTCCCTCAGGGGTCTCTGAATGAAACACTAACCGTTTCTCGAGCCGTGCCTTAAGAACTGTACGCGCGGTGCAGAACCGTGGCAATTATAAAGCAATTACAGTTTCATATTGCCCACTCTACCAAGACTGAAAGAGGTGGAAATCAAAAAGCTCTGGAGCTGGAAAGAGGATAAAAGTTCTTATTTCTAGGTGCCTAATCCAGCTGCATTACACTTACATGACCACAAAAGCATCACTTATTTTCTTAATTATGTGACTGCTGATTCATTGTTCATACTCATGGTTTCCCGATTATTTTTTGACCTTTTCTTACTACATATTTTTTGCTATTGTAGTCACTTGTATTTTAAAACATTCAGCTTATTTGTGAGATACCTGCTTTGACTTATGACAAATATTGTCCTGATAGACGTACATCGCGATCTCTTCCGTTCGAATTTGATTTGAAATCTGCTTCAGCAAAAATGCTCTATTTTACATTCATACGTTTATTTTTAGCCACTTTTAGCTTTTAGCCAGTCTTTTTAGACTTAAATTTTTGTAACTTTTATAATTTTCAAAACATTAAACGTTCTTTTATGACAACTTCCTTCACAGACATAGTTTAAGATCTTTTCAATTCCTTAAAAATATTGTTCTTTTTGCAAACTTGCTATTTTTAGCTTTTAGCCCCTGTTCTGCTACTGATAGCTTTTAGCTAGTCTTTTACTACCTTTAGCTTTTAGCTTTCCTTTTCATACTTTGAGGTTTCATCCTTTTGCCACTTTTAGCTTTTAGTTACTATTTAGCAATTTAGCAAGTCTTTTGCTACTTTTAGCTTTAACAAGTCAGCTTCAACTCCTCCAGTAAACGTTCATTCAGCGCTCAGCGTGCATGCTGCAGTTTCACAGAAAGTGCAGTTTCTCGTATAAATGAGAACGAAAGTCGATTCATTTCTTATTTCCTTTTGATAATTTGTGGATTTTATTATTATTATCATACTAAACATCTTTGATCTTTGCTGAAGTTAAACTTTGATACAGTGAACCATGGGAAAAGTGATTTATTCTCCTCTATACAATGACAAGGAGGAAGTTGTGTGTGTCTGAGACACTTGATCAGCCTGTTACGATAACCGCAACATCGCACACACAAACACTTCCGACTGCTTGATAGGCAGTTCTCCAGAGACCCACACTTCCCCTTAACTGCTATCTGAGCTGATGACGGCTTAATTTATTGTAATCGTTTGCAAGTGTGTCTGATTGTGTCAGTTCTCCCGTATGCATCCTCTAGCTGTCGGTGACGGCCGCGCGCCCAATTCCCTCTTTGATATCAGACGACTAAAATCATTTCCCAGCTTCCTCCGGGGTTTGGGAGCGCAGCACATGGTTGCAATATGTTCGCAGCCCAGATCAGACTTCAGTCATGTGAAATTGGAGGGCTTCATTCAGGGGTGCGTGTCTGGGAAAAGCTCTCAGCTGCCACATAATTCCTCCACTTCTTCTTTGGAGGTGACAACATGCCCAGGGGCTGAAGCGGGGAAAGAATCTGATATGCGCAAGGACGCCTGGAAGACGCAGAATGGCGATCTCGTTGTCTCAGATTTGAGTCCAGTCACCCAGCAGCTGCATGGGAATTCTGCACATGAACATAAAAAGATCTCCGAGGTCAGAGTTTTAAATAACACACTGGTTAAAAAGCAAAGATTTAAATATTTGTGTCTGACTCTGGTTTTGTTTTTTTTTTAGACCACACACCAATTGTAGCCCTCACTGGTGGACTTTGCTCACTGCGGCTTGGATACAGTTTCTGGGATAAGACTGCTTTGCATAAAAAGTTTGGAAATTTGAAGCAATTTTACTTTCTACTGTCTGGCTGCTGGCCTTTTCCAGATGTGCAACAATAGACGTTTCCACATGTGCTGCAAGAAAGAGAACCAACGATCCGACGTTGGAGCTTCAGTGTGGGAACTTAACCGCGTTCCAGCTGCAGGTGAAAAAAACAGTGGGGTTTGTTAATTGTGTGACCAAGCTAACTGCTATTAGCAATATGCATCCAAAAACAATTGATTTTTCTTTGTTTGTGCAAAATTACTGTGTTGTTTTTCACAAAGAAATTACACCTGGACCAATCCTCCTCAACCCCGAGCCAATCAAGATGGCCGCCCCCCCTGAGCCTGCTTCTCCTGGAGGTGTCGACCTGTTAATGGAGAGTCATTCCTTTCCACTGTCGCCAACGCACCGCTCAGGATGGAGGACGAAGGGAAGGTTCGATGCAATCTGCTGGTTTCCTTAGAGAGGTAACTTTTATTAATGGACGTTTCATAAATTCATAACTTACTGTATGGGAATGTATTATAATTGTTATGAACTAACTGGAACCGGATTGGAAATCTGGATCTGAAATGGATTTATGATTTGGGTTTGTTTGTTCTGTTCTGAATCTGGTCACTTGATGTACATAGCTTTTTTTAGGCCTGACACAATTTCTTTTGTCCTCCACTAGGCAGAAAATGAGTCAAAAAGCAGCCTAAGTCCAAAGAAAACCTTTAGTAGCCTATCAGAAAGCCTGAAAGCGCTAAATGTATCAAAAGGCTGGCTAAAAGCTAAAAGTATCAAAATGCTACTTCAAAATTTTAAAAGGCTAGATAGAAGCTACATGTAACTAAAGGCTAAATGAGTACCAAATGTATCAAAACGCTAGCTAAAAGCTAAAAGTGTCAAATGCTAGTTAAAGGTTTTGAAAAGCTAGCTAGAAGCTAAAGGAATCAAATGTTTAAAGTGCTCCAAAGGCTAGCTCAAAGTATCACAGAGCGAGCGAAAAATATCCAAATGCTAGCTAGATACAAAAAATGTCAAAAGGTTAGCTAAAAGGAAGAAGACACCGTCAAAGCTAAAGTAGCAAAAGGCTGAGTAAAACTTAAAAGTAGAAAACGATTAACTAAAAGCATCAAAAGGTTATCTAGAAGATAAAAGTAACTAAAGGCTAACTAAGAGCTAAATGTATAAAATGCAAGCTAGAAGCTAAAAGTATCAAAAATTTTGCTAAAAGTACTCAAAAGGCTAGCTCAAAGCTAAAAGTATCAAAGGGCCAGCGGAAAATATCAAAATGCTAGCTAGATGCTAAAAGTATCAAAAGGCTAGATAAAAGTAGCAAAATGGTAGCTAAAAACTAAAAAGTAGACTTGGAGGGCAAAAGTGGAGCAAGTTCTGCTGAAGCAGGTTTCATAGCAAACTTTTTTTTAAGGAATTTAAGAGATTACAGTGTATTTTTTACTATGAAAATATTTGCAAATAAAGTTAAATATTTTGAAAAGTATAAAGTTACACAAAACAAAAAGTCAATTTTACTGACTGAGCTGAACGTTTTGATACGGAAATAATACGAAGGACGCAGAAGTAAGACTGAAAAAAATAAAATAAATCAGGAAAACAGTGTAAATGCTGACTCTCAACTTTTGCACGGTGCTGTTTTACCAGAAACAGAGGATTTTTTTACACAATATCTGAGCTCCGTCTCTCTCCTAGGAGCAGGTGGGACAGACTCGTCTCCTAACATATCAGCCAAATAAACACGGCTCTTAAAATATCTAATTATTAAACAGGTGACTTGTTAGCGCGTGCCCTAACTGCCATATGTGTTCCATGATCAACTCGCGAGATCGTCGGGCTCGCGGAGTTTTAGCCTGGCACGTGTGCTGGCCTTTTTTTTTTTTTTTGCTACCTTCCCTGAGAACTTTGGTTATCTGGAAAGTTTGTTTTTTTTTTTTTTTAAGTGTGGCTCTCAGCTGCCGAGGCGGATGATGATGATGATGATGGCGGAGCTGATTCAGGGACAGGCCTCGGTGGCTCAGCCAGGAACGAAAGATGACTTCGCAGACACGATACGCCGGGTCCGACAGGTAAAACGTTCACCGGCGAGCGCGTGCGGCGACGCCGGGCGGACCGCGGAGCGTCGTTGTTGAAGCGCGCGGATCGGGGGCCGGAGATTTTGGTGTCGGGGCACCCCGGAGTATAAACACTCCTCATGCACCCTGCAAGCTAACATGCTAACGCTAACGCAGCCGAGGCGGGCGCATAGCTCGAAGCGGACAGATTAAAGTTTACAGCGGACGGAAGACGTGTCGACTCGGGCCTCGGAGGACGTCGGACCGAACCCACGAGCCGAGCGTTGGCGTCCCGAACCGGGGCCCTTCGTGGCGTCGAAGTTTGTGCCACTTTAAGAAAAGTTAAGCCGAATACGTTGCAACCTGTTGTCAAACTCGCAGAAGTTGCAGCTAGCTTAGCGTGCTAACCCTAGAATCCCCAAGTTGCAGCTGGACCCGCGGCGTGAGAAAACACGACGCTTAGCCGGGACTCGAAGCCTGAACATCTGTTAGTTCCCACTACCAAGTTAGTACCAGTGTAACTAGTTGTTGCCCTAGTTACTCGGGCTTCTTTGTAGCCTAATGATGCAATACTGACTTGTAAACTTGTTGTTCTCCTCTAAGCTAATAAGCTTGTGTATCACAAGAGTATTGTGCTGCTTAGGATGGGTAAAAAGTGTTGATTTTGGAGAGCTGCTGTTAGCTAGCTGATAGCATGTTCTGGCAGCACTTTTAGGCCATGTAATGTAACGTCATCTGTTGAAACAAGCCCCCCCCTCAGCTCCTCCTGTTGGACTTTTCCACTGCAACTTTGAAAATGCCAGAAAGATTGGAGCCTTCAAATTAACATTCAGTGGGATGTTTTTGTGCCACCCTGGGATCTGTTGCGGTGATAGGTCATATTAAGTTGGTCAAACACTCCTCTGTTTGCTGTGGTAGATTAGGAAACCCCTCACAACTGTTAATAGTGTATAAACTGGACTTTAGTCATGAGCTACATGGGCTTCCCCCGTGTTGATTACAGGCACTCGCAAGGTTATAACCTTCCAATTTGTGTATCAAATAGATTAGTGCGACAAACTCGAAATAGTCAGTCGGTCAGTGCAGGTTTCAGTTAAGTTGCGGCCTCTCCAACTCATCTCAAGAGCCCTGAAGCTGTATTTTTATTTTTACACGCCTGCTCAGGCGCTTTCCTCCAACAGAGCACATGTCCAGGTGTAAAAACCCAAACAGATGACTGATAATTATCAAATATGCCTTTTTGATTTCCAAAGTGCACTTAAATCACAAATGTGAGTTCAGAGGAGCCACGATCTGGGTGGAGGCGAGCAATCAAATCATGTATAAGGGATGAAATGCAGTTTTATAAGCCGTTCGTATGACGGCGAGCAGTCATTTAGTCCAAAAACACTCAGTTCAGTGAAACTTTGCCCCTTTATTTTTAATTTGTTCTCAGGGTTTTTAGTCAGCACAACCTTTAACTGGCTCTCAGATCGTGAAGTTGCCTCCAAACGTTTCCACGGTCTTTCAGTTTATTGTATTTTTTGCCCCTTCAGCCCCTTTTAGCAGAAGCTTCGCACCAGCAGAGTGGCGTGTGCGTGACACGTTCCAATTCGTCTTCTTCGCTCACAGATAAGAGCGATCATGGGACGTCCTTGATTTTTTTTTCCCTCCCTAAAAAACATTGGCATTAATCTTAACCCCCAGCTCTTTCACAATAACAGCAAAGTCATTTTTATTGTACTAAAGACAACAAGAGTGTTCATTTGAGCATCCAAAATAATCACAAATCTTTTTTTGCCGTGGTGTTACATACCTAATAGGAAAAAAAAAAAGATTTAGTCAGTTTCATTGTATGGTGACGTTGATGTGGGATAAACCAGAGATATGGGAAGTGGAGGCCATGTTATGATACTTAATACGTACGTGTGTGTCACCACAGATGCACATACACCCACTACCTGTTTCTTCCTTCTTGAAGAACAGCTCCTGAAACTGATATTTAAATCGCAACGACACACAAGCTGAAATTACTCTGCGTTTTGTATCAACAGACACAAATAAAGCACCCAGTTGTGTTGAGATCTATTTAAATGGTAACTAATTCACCTCTGTAGAGCGACTCACGTTTGCCAGTGGCACCTGATTAACATTTACCTTGTCCTGGTTCTTCTGAAATGTTAAATTTTATTAAATGTAAATTAGACATAAGCAGTGCGGACCCCTGACAGCTGTGCCACAGTATCTTAATTTGCACGTTTCGCAGCCCTGGAAACTATCTTGGCGGCTCGTCCAGTCCACATCGATGTTTACTTAATGCTCTCAGTGGACAGCGAGGCCGGAGAGGAAGCTTCAGCCAAGAATTTTACTCCAAAATCTATCAGAGCTAAAAGACTGCAAGTCCACCACTGCAGCAAGGCTGAGAAATTTTTACTTCAAGGCGACAGATGACAATCCCTGAGACGGTCACGCCAAAGACTAAAACGATTAAAAACAACACAAACCTGTAGTGATATTTCCAGCTTAATCTTAGTAAAATAAATAAAACAAACTGCTGTGAAACGATTAAATATAACAGTGTTCATGTGTGCACTGAGACGAGTTTATAAAGAGGCTGAATTTATGGACACAAATCTGAAATTATGATTTCAAAAGTTCATAAGGTGACACTGAATGTCACACAGTGTGAGTTGAAGCCTGTTAGCTAAAAAACAGTTTGGCTACTCAAACGATACAGTAACAATATGCTTTTTGAATTAAAAATTGATTAAAAGCTATTAATTTCCGAGCAAATCAAATCATGACATGCCATCAGCTTTAGAAATCGAACCGCAGAGGGTCAAAGAGCCACGTGTTTTGTGAAAATTTATCAAATATTTCTGTTTAAGTATTAATGTAATCTACAGTGCTGTAACTTTGACATGTCCACATCTGCAGAGACAACAGCCTCACACCTGCTTCCTTTTAGACAGCTTTATTTCTATCGCAGCTTTCTGAAGTAGATAATCATCCCTGAAGGTGATGGGAGACTAATTTCCATGAGCATTTTTTTTTTTTTATCGTGAAAGAAAGAAAAAAAATCCAGACAGGCACACATGTCAATTTAGTGTAATTTTCTGAAATGCTATACTTTAGTGTGAAAGCAGAGGTGACAGATTAAGGCAGAATAGAAAATGCTCTCACACGGAGCGTTTAAACGCACCCAATGTGAGAATCTACTTCAGATTGGCGAGTGGTTCCTTTTTTTTTTTTTTTAAAGTAGATTATTTTTCTGCGGCGCTTTTAATACAAATAACTGCACTTTCCTTAGCGCGTGTGAGGCGGACCGCACTGCGTGAACACGCCAGCAGACGGCTTTTATTTATATTTCTGCATTTACTCAGAAATGTGCAGAGCTGTGATTATCCAAGCTGAAACACTGACTTCGATCTGACTTTTGTTAAACCTTTTTTAATTTGATGTTTTCTCACTTGGAAACAAGGTGGAGGATGAAGACGGTTTTCTGGTTTCTACATAGTTCAGAAGTGTGATTGCATAGTAATCAGAGTTGTGGAAGTTACTTGACTCTGAGATGTTTATTACAAGTGCAGAAGCAAACTCAAATTTATATTCGTTTAGATTTTTTCAAATCTTAAAGCATATTAGTGGTAGGTTTTTTTTATTAGGAGGGCATTATGTTGCTCATTTGCTTTGAATTGGGAATAAAATGTTGTTGTGGCAAGATTTGCACTGACAGGTTAATGATAGTATTTTTTCTATTTTATTTTATGAACTTCTTATAAAAGAAAAGCTAGATAATGTACAGAGGGAACGTTGGTCAGATATTAAATGTTCCATCGACTCCTTCATTTTTGCTTATTTAAAGCTCGGACCTAATATGTAATATTTTAGGCACATATGGATTCAATATGTGTAAAATGTTAAACCTAATGAAGCTATTATATTTGTTTGGATTATTAAAACACTTTTCCAAATCACCAAATCTTTTTTAATATTGATGTTTAATGTGTGATTCGTTCTTCGTCTTTTCCCTTTCGCCTCTTTTAAGTCCTCCTGCTGCTGACAGCGCGGAGTGTATTGAGTTTTAAATATATTTTGACCTTTTTTGTAACTTCCAAGCAGCTCCTCTTTAGGCAGAAACGGTGCTGCGATGTCCTGTGGTCTGTGTAAGGTGTCAGTGAAGGCATTACGAGGCAGGCGGGGGACGTTTGGAGTCCACGTTGAGCTGCTGAACTCCGCGCAAAGTGTTGTTGAAGATACCTCTGTGCACAGCAGGTGGCTCCGTTCAAGCCAAACTTTACAGAAAACTCGACGCCGTTACGCAAGCGAGGAGAAAAGGGATAGTGCCGTTCTCATCGTGCAGGGTCGACTGAGATGATTTCTCTAGGAAAACAACAAAAAAAATTGTGCGTTCAAAGAATCTTCTCACTGATCCAGTTGTTTCCATCTGTCCTGCTGTGTTGTCTCCAGATGGCAGCCAAGATGGGAGGAGACCAGATGCCCAACATGAACAGTTCGTGTCCCGTCATAGACCCCTCCCTGTACGGCTTCGGGGGCCAGAAACGATCCTTAGACAATGGAGGTGAGGCACCCACATTCATCAGTTTGTGATAAGTGCTCATTATAAAACAACGTAAATATCTGTAAATCAGTGTCACTCAGAGGGAAGCACAAACATGACCGCTCTGTTCTTATTTATGAACACCGAAGCCTGACAGAATTTACTGCAGTCAGTAATGGTTGATGTATATCCTTATCTTTATTGGTGCGGCTCTACAAATAAAGCATAAATTGGTCATTTTAAATACACTAAATGGTTTGAGAACATGGGGAAAGATTTCATTGGTTTACTTTTGCCGTGACTCCCAATTCATGCTCCTATAGCATAATTTTGTTTTTTTTTTATTAGGCTTTAAGATTTTAGATTGCAATCACTTCTTCTTTTTAGAATTCAGTCTGCTTAGTCATCACAGGCTGGTGCCTTTCTGCCTCTGATTTTCATAACAGAGGTCTGGTTTCTTGGCTGTTTAAAAACACGAGGAACCGGTTTTAGGAAGAGGACGATCCAGTCGAGCCGTCTTTCTCAGAGCCTGTTTTGCTTGACGCGTCATCGTGCTCGTGCCACGTAGCACGGGCGGCTTGCAGGTTGTTGTTTTGATTCAGCTGCACACGGTACAATATTCACCAGACATGTTGAATCAAGCTGCGTCTCTTTTTGTATTATGTTTGGAAATTAACAAACATAATCCTCACAGTTCTCCAAGCGGCTGTGCTCTAACCAGGCCTTCATTTAATGGAATCTGCTGGCCTGTGTGGCTTATGGCCGACCACTGCTCCAGTCACCAGCTGAGGCGCCTGCCAGCTGCCGGCTACAGCTCCAACTACCAGTAAAGTATCCGGACGGTGGTTCAAACCCCGGCTGTGCACCGTGAAGCCCCGCGGCAAATGATCCTGCCAGAAACAAGCAAGTTGAGGAACAAAAACCCTACCTTTTTAGAAGTAGGAGGCTATTCCCAAAACGCAGCAACATCCTCGAGTTCCTCCGCACGGCTGTGAGTTTCATCCTTTCGTCCTCTCACCCGAGTATTTGGCGAGCTCTTTGCTTGTCCCGGTTGCCGCATCCTTGCCTGTGGCTTGGGTAGTTGTCATCAGTCGGTGAGGGCGAGCCGAGCTGGATCCTTGTGGAAAGAGTGGGTCCAAACTCCTCTGTCCTCCAGCATTGCTGCAATAAAAGGCTACGCATCGGTTTGCCGCGTTCCCACGAGAACAGTCTGTTTGTTGTTGTTGAGAGAATGATCCCGTTTGTTTTTAGTGATCAACTACAACTACAGGCTGTGGGGTCTTGTGAAGACATGTCCCGAAAGGCTCTGTGTGTCAGAAAAGTGCTATTTTTATTATTTTTAATTACCTATTTGCTTTGGGGAAAAAAACAAAAAGTTTAAATGTGATTTATTTGTCAGTACTATCAAGACGTGTAGGTTTTCTGGCACCAAAACATAATGAAATAATCTTTTTTTTAATATTTTATTATTTTTTTTAAGGTACAGTAAAACACTTGAGTAATTTTAGTTTTCAGTTCTAACATGAAGAAATGACTCAAACAAGAACAAATTTGTAAAGATTAACATCAGTTATCCAAACAATTTGAATCGATTATCACAACACGTGCTGCATGATGCTTACAAAGAAGCTATCAGAGCATATAAACTGTTTTTATCTCTGTGGGATTGTATTTGTTTATAAGTTGACTAATTATTGACATAACTGCTGTTTTCTGTTAGCAGTTTTACTTTTTTAAAAACCTAACCTGCAATTTAGCGATCACATGGAATGTCTAAGCAACCGTTAAAATACATATTTCTTTATATATTTACATTATCTTATGTACCGTCCCTGAATAAATGAGCTCGAACTGAACTGACGGGGCTTATTTGAGCTGCTTCCACTGATCTGAGGTGAGAGACGTGTAGTTTGGATAATTAAGTGTCACACTGCTGCGAGTCCATGGAAGAGAAAAATACTTTATTTTTTTTTATTTTCTTGCTACACTACAAAGATTTGATCCATTTCATATTCACAAAGTGGAAACACCAGTCATTTACCCCATCTTCCTCTTATCTTGTCACAGTTGTTTGTATGATAGTTCAGCCTTGAATACATGGATAGGAAAATTGTATGCAATTCAAGTTTAGGTTCCTTTGATGCACTGTTTGTTGACAAGAATATGTCCCCAGCTTTTCTCAGTCAAGGTTGTCCTGCAATATGAGCGATCTGACAAAATGTTGTTGTTTTTTTTTTAGGGTTTTTTTCGTTTGCAGTTGGTTCTCATAAATTAGTCGTAATAGAAGTACTCTCGAGGCGCCCCCCACTTCATCAGAAGTCGGTACACCTCCCTTTTTGGTATTCATAGCTGTTCCATTCTCAGTCTTTAACCTCGCCGCTTTTCCGGGAGAAGTGAACTCGGCGCAAACAGCCATAAAATTGATTGAACCCATAAGATATCAATTCAAGTCTTCACGTCCATGGCTGCACATCCTCCAGTGACCCTGCACGACCCTCGCTTGATTCCACCCGTCAGAATTCAATTCGGGACCAGCAGCCAGTGACCCGACCGAGCAGCTCTGATTGAAACGCTCGCTCGTGCGCTCGCAGGTCTGATTTCCATGCTGGTAAAAGCCCCCCCCCCGCCCGCGCGGCAGGTCAGACGCAGACATTCGGGATTGGCAGCTTCAAGCCCATCTACTCCCGTCTCCTCCAGCACTGACTCTCTCTTTTGTCGTTTCGACAATTATTTGCACTGTTATTAGGGCATTTTTCACATTTTAATTGCATTTTCTTTTTTCCCTATCTCTCTCTCTCAGTAGGAAACCATCTTGGGGCAATGGTACAGCAAAGGTGAGCAGAAAATACTCAGTCTTTGTAGTAAAACATTTAGTATTATCTGTAACTAAGCTAGGCCTAAGTTAGGGTTGAAGGTCAGCTCGTCATTTGTTTCACACACACACGATCTCAATCAAAGTTTTACTCCACAAATATCTTTTTATCCCTAATGTTGATCCAATTGAATTAAATACTTCTGTACTTGGGTTTTTAATACATATCCCATGGTGTACTAGAGAGCCACTCGCAGCTTATTTCTCTTTGTTGTTAGTTTTACTCAGTAGGAATCCTTAAAACTAAGTTTTCGTTCTTTTTTTCGTTTGTGCAACAGGGCTTTTACAACAGAAGACTTCAAAGTGCCTGATAAGATGGTGGGATTCAGTGAGTAACCCTCAGTTTCATTATTGTATCCTCTGAGTGGCTGTGGCTCAGTGGTTAGAGCAGTCGCCCTCCAGTGAGAGAGTTGGAGGTTCGACAGTCACATGACTGGGCGAGACACTGAACCCCTCATTTCCTCAGTGGATGAATGGAGTTTAAAGCACTGATTAGACTCTATAAAATGATTTATTCAGGTTAGTTTTGCAGAGTTCTGTATGAATGTGTGTGTGGATGGATAAACGAGGGCACAGCTTGTTGTAAAGTGCTTTCAGTGACCTGGTTGGCTATAAAGTACAGCTTTATTTACCATTATTTTCAGTTTATTTGTATACTTCTCAGTTTGGGTCGATGCTTCAACTAGCTGTTTTTAAAATAAAAAAAAAATAAAATTTTGTTCTCGTTTTTCTAGTTATTGGAAAAGGAGGAGAACAGATCTCCAGAATACAGCAAGAATCAGGTTGTAAGATCCAGATTGCCTCTGGTAAGTAGCGAGGTATTAGAAAATATCGATGGCAGCTTCAGCATTTAATCAACGTTCTTTCAGTTTAGCGGCTTTTTACCTTTTAAAATTTAAGGGTGTTTTTAAATTTTCCTGACAGCTAAATGGAGGTGTAAGTGGTGAGGCCTTCAGGGTTGTGCTTTTCTTCTTATGCTGTGGTGATTTGAAGTGGTTGGCTCTGGCATACCAGTGCAATTTTACATAACAAATCTCTAAATTAGGCAAAGATTGCCCTTTAAGATAAGAAATAAGAATCTTAGACTACTTGTTTTAGTTTATGTACACCGGCACTTGTTGCATATCAAACTGCACTTTAAAGCTCAGAGAGTTCAGATTGTAGGTGTTGAAATTGAGATACTTTTCACGTATTTTATGCCAGTTTTTCTTTTTGTGAAGACTGCACACGTTCTTGTATGTGAGGATGATTTTTCTGTTTGTTTGACTCTGTTTTGTCACAGAGAGCGGGGGCATGTTGGACAGACCGTGCACACTGACTGGGAGCCCAGAAAACATTGAGTAAGTTGCATCATTGGTGGCAGCGAAGCGCCGTAGAATATTAGAGAAGGCGCGGCGTCGTTGTGATATAGGACACAAACTCAAAGTTCTGTTTGCATCTCAGGGTCAGTCTCTTCTGATGCAGGAAAATGAGACTTAGCAGAGTGAGTGTGGTGACGCGTGTCTTCGCTGTGGTTTGCTCCTCTCCACAGCCAGGCGAAGAGGCTGCTGAGTGAGATTGTGGAGCAGTGTCGGTACGGTCCAGGCTTCCACAACGACATGGACGGCAACAGCTCCATCCAACAGATCCTCATCCCCGCCAACAAAGTCGGCCTGGTCATCGGCAAGGGGGGAGAGACCATCAAACAGCTGCAGGTCTGCTCATAGGATGCCGTAACATAAAGCACATTCAAATGGTCTTTTTTTTTACTTCCTGCCATCAGTCTCCCTGTCATGGCGCTCTTTCTTGAGTGTTGTAGTCTCACCACAAGATGGATGTTTACTGAAGTAGACATTTGTAGCAGTGTAGGTTTTTTTTTCCCCACTGTTTAGTTGATAATGATAGTCCTCGTCCTTCCTATTTCGTTCGCATTGCTACAAAGATTATTTAGATTCAGAGACCAACTGGGTTATGCCACAGGCTTTCTGTCCTTCCTGAGTGAATAGTGCTTTGGGCCCCAGGTAACCATGGTGGTTTGTGTTCCTGTGTGATTGTACCCCTGCAGGAGAGAACAGGAGTGCAGATGATAATGATTCAGGATGACCCCATGCCCACCGGAGCAGACAAGCCCCTCAGAATCACTGGAGATCCCCACAAAGTGCAGGTCGGTTTCAGAAAAGCCATTTTTCCTGTTTGTTCTCAATCTACACATCTTACGCCCTCAGAAGACATCTGAGGATGTTACAGTCATCGTTGTTTCGGTTGATATTAAGCATTTTTTGTAAAATCTGCCTTTTTGCATGCTTCTCAATTTTCCTTCCAGCAAGCCCGTGAACTTGTGGTGAAGCTCATTCGGGACAAAGACCAAGGAGACTTCAGGGTTGGCAGGGCAGATTTTGGATCCAAAATGGGTGGAAGTAGTCTGGATGTAAGATTCAAATTCAAAGCCCTAAATATATTCCCCTTCATAAGTATGGAGCGAAAAAAATTGAAAAATCCTTAAATTTTCCTTTCTTTTTTTTCTCATTTTGCAGGTGGTTGTGCCCAGATTTGCAGTTGGTATCATCATTGGCAGGAACGGAGAGATGATCAAGAAGATTCAGAATGATGCTGGTGTCAGGATCCAGTTCAAACAAGGTAACATTAACAAGCTCGGCTTATTTGTTTGATTCGGATTTTGTATTTATTTGTCTTCCATCCACATAACGGTCCCTACACCTCCTAAAAATGACAATATACAGTTTACAATTAACTTCAAATGTTATCAGTTAAGGAAATAAAAGCATAATCCAACCTTTTCTCCATCCAAGAGTTGTTTTTTCAAGTGGAGCGTGTGTTGTTTTGTTCAGACGATGGCGTCAGTCCTGACCGTGTCGCTCAGGTGATGGGCCAGCCCGACCACTGCCATCACGCAGCCCACCTCATCAACGAACTGGTTCAGACAGCTCAGGCAAGTGCTGCTGTTCTTAATTGAAACAAGACAAGATTATGGTTAAATGACTTGATGTTAGAATTTTATCCAGCAGGCTTTTAAAATCACAAACAATGGTGAGTGCTAATTGGTAATTAGGGTGGTGTCTCCCGGGGCTGCGGTTGTTGGAGACTAGCTGGCAATTAAACGTTGTGAGAAACCGCGAGAATATACGTAAAACCTCAGTTGCCGTCTCACTGAATTCAGAGTATTTGCATCCAGCTTTTGAACATCAAGCCTTATTTTTGTGTGCGCAGCTTGCAGCTCTGTGTTCCTGGAGAGCACGTTGTAGATGGGCGACTTCTAGAATAATTTTTCAATAATTATTTATCATCTGTGTGCGTTAAAAGCTGGACATTTGGATTTGGAGCCTTAGAAATTCTCTGTCATAAAGAGATCTCCCACGCAGCTCTGGTGCTCCTGAGAGGCTGTAAATGCCCACAACACAACTGAGACTGGTTTGAGTTTCCCGCAACATCTCTGTGGGTATTTTGAGAGGAAAATATTTCCGATTTAAAAAGTTGGATGCTGTTCGCCAGCAGTCGCACCACCGTGACATACTTCTTTTAGGTGAACAGATGAAATATCCAAGCATTTTAACTGTGACACTTTCTTCTTTGTACCTCCTAATAGGAGCGAGATGGATTTGGCGGCGTTATGGGACGTCGAGGGCGAGGTGACTCTAACATGGGAGGACCTGGGGGACTGCAGGAGGTGACGTACGCAGTACCTGCTGATAAGTGTGGCCTGGTGATCGGCAAAGGTACGGAAAAGGTTTTAATTTAGTCCTGCTAGCAACTTAAACTCATTGACGCTGATATCAGCTTGGTGAACTTTGTCCGTGCTTTATTTGTCCTGTGTGCTTGTTACTCTGATGCATTTAGCAACTTAAAATGTGTATTTTTGTCTTCTTTGGAAAAACGCAACAGTTCATCAAAACGATCAGCCTTATTAAAAAGTAAATCCAGCTCGCCAGACGGCTGCTTTTCTTTGAATAACCAAACGCCATTTGGTGTTTGGCCACTACGTGAAACTGATAAGAAGAAGAGGAGGGGTGCAGGGGGGAGATGTGACCACCCTATTCTCCCCCAGGGTTCATGTATACAGCACAAGTGGTATTCATTGGCTTCACTAAGGGCTTAATGACGGGGATAATGCGTGTAATGTGACATTAATTGTTAAAGGTGCATAATAACAGCCCTCAATCATGTGGAAGGCTGCCTGGCATCTAATGAGGGTCTTTCAGTCCAATAGAGTGCAGCGAGGGAATGAATAGAAGGAATTAGCTTATTGGCTATTCATGCCCACTCTATTGGCAGCTATTTAAAAGTCATTGACCAGTGCATTGGAAGGAGCTGTGTGTGTGTGCGCGCGCGTTGTATGATGGCATGCATGTCGCCTCGGTGTGTGTGCGTATGTGCAGCGGTGGGCGGTCCAGCGGGGGCCTCTTTACCTAAGATAAAAACATGGCAATAGAAATGTCAAGTGGCTTTTGTGCTTGTAGTGGGCCAAGGGAAACAAATAAACCTGGGCGTTGCGTCCCCCTCTCTCCACATTAGCATATGAAGCGAGGCAATATGGTGGAGATGGCGGTGGGTCTGGGTGCTGTCAGCCAGCCCTTAAAGGATCCAGTGATTAATATCTTTACGATGCCATATGCAGCCGGTCGCCCCTCAGTTTTGACCCCATGCGCGCACACACTCAGTCACACACAGCTTGATAAATCAAACCACCCACCAGCCTGTTTGGACTTTATTGTGACTATGAATTCAGCGCGAGAGGCATAACAAGGTTCCCGCTGGTACGATTATGAGTTTGGGCCTGACGTGCTCATATTGGGTCTTTATCGAAGGTAGATTTAGGTCAAAGTCGAATTTTGCTCGCCTCCAGACATGGCTGCAAAATTTCTATGCTGAGTAGAAGATCAGCCAACTCATTATTTTACGATGTGAGAAATCTCAGATTTTGTCAGAGCAGGTGGAGATGCTCGGTAACAAGAAGTTGTCAAAATGAGCGTT
This sequence comes from Kryptolebias marmoratus, assembly GCF_001649575.2. Lineage (NCBI taxonomy): Eukaryota > Metazoa > Chordata > Actinopteri > Cyprinodontiformes > Rivulidae > Kryptolebias > Kryptolebias marmoratus. Next base: position 15,906,762 of record NC_051443.1, read on the forward strand.
TCAGCATTTTACTGGCACTCTAAAGTTTTTCCCTCGTGTTCAAGGATTTCCTTACTTTTTCAGCATTTTGTGTTTTTATTGAAGCTTTGCATAGTCAGATAGTGTGTATCTTTTTAACATATACAACAAAAAATCTATTTTAGGACCATTAAAATGATTTTCTGATCAACATTGTTTATTGACCTAATTTTCTTGATAAAGTGCAACACATTAAATCTATTAAATGTTAAAGTAGAGCAGAAAAAAGGAGAAAAGGTTGCTTTTTTATTTTTCCAAGGATAAAAATTGTAAACTTTTGTCAACTTTTTTTTACATATGTGTGTTTCAGAGCACATAAACAGATTAAAATATAAAACAAATCTTTAAATACTAACTAGGATTTTAAAGGAGTAAGACTTTGTTTGATGCAGGGATGTTTCAGAAAGATTAGATCCTTGTTCTTTCAAGTGGAACGGTCCTTATTTGCAGTTTGGCGAGGAAAATATGGACACGTGAAGCTGCAGTTGCCTGAGAACTGTCATGTTAAGCTTTCGAACGGTGTAATCGCTCTTTACTGCCTGGGAGCGTTTTTTATTTTCCGGACCAGCAGCTAACCAGGCCCTCAGCCTCGCCTTGAATGCCGTCACCAGTTGCACTTTTGTGCAGCTCACTAAACCAGTCTCATTAATAAGGGCCGTATTATCTGCCCTCTCCACAGCCCAGTCCATGAAATGAATAGCCAGGGTCTTCATTGCTCTCTGCCGTCTGACCAGAAGAGATCATAATGGCTTCATTAAGGCAGAAGTTTCATTTGGTTGACAATGGGTTAATGGCCCATGTGCAGTCTGTTGGCAGCGAGGAGAACCCTACCATAGGAGAAGAATCTGATGAGCGTTTTCATTTGCGGGTCAGCCAGGGTCATCAGAGTGTCAGCCGCAAGTGAACAAATGTGTAATTGATGTTAGGACAGCCCCGGTGTCCCCCCTCGGGAAGCACCCCTCCCTCTGTCCCCTTTCTCGTAACACAAAGTCGAAAATGGGGAAAAAAGTAAGAGACAAACAATATCCCCAAAGGAGGATACGCTTCATTTTTGTCCCTTTTTTTTTCCCCCTGCCAGCTACGTTTTCTCTCTCCCTGCTGGTGTAATCGCTCTTCTCGCACGTCGGGGGAAACTGGCATATGAAGCCAGGCGGGGGGTGGGGGGAGGCAGGAGATGTTGTCTTTTGTTTCCCGATTTGCATGGATGTTACAAGAGAAAGGGAGATGACACACACGCCAGGTTTTTCAAAAGGTACGACCACCGCATGAATTTAGGGAGCCTGATCAAGGCGGCGAAGAGAAGCCTGGTCTGAAGCAACGTTTAGAAGAGATCGTAGTCGTAGGAACTCTGCCGTCTCGCTCTCAGGTGGGAGGAAAGTACGTTTAGAAGCTGTTGCTTGTTCAGCAGAAAAAAGGTTGGAAAGATGTGTTTAAGTCTCCATTTAGATTATGGAATTACTAAAAAGGGAGGGAAAATGGTCAAATTCTTATTAAAACTTGTACTGATGTGCAACACAAAAACAGACTTCATATGCTTTTTACCTATTTTTATTTGTTACAAAGATGGTGACTGTTAAAGAAAAAATGCTCACTTTTTTATTTTTCTGCGGGTTTACTTCTCTGTTACACCATCAGCAAACATGGCTTAAATCACCACCCACTGGTGACTACACAGCCTGGTTTATTCACAATTTCATGTCTTAAAAGATATTGCCTCAAGTCTTTTGTGGCTCCGACACCAGCTTTGCAGAAACTGATTTTTCAGCTCTAATAATATCAGCTGATTGAGCATCTTTTTTTAATCTAAGGAGAGGAAAAAAGTTATTTAAAATCATTCAGAAGTAAGTTTACTGACCCCTGCGTCTAAATTGAGGTTTACAAATTAAAGCAACTTTATTTGAGTGGAGATTTGAGAAGAATTATAGGTAACATGGGTGCCATTTTATTTTTTGAAGTGGCATAATAGATATTCATGTTTTAGAACTTGCTCACCATCTTTACATGGTTCGTCTGTTGAAACTAGTATTAAATTTTCCTACTTTCTCAGGTGGAGAAACCATAAAAAACATCAAGGAGCAGTCTCGTGCCCACGTGGAGCTACAGAGAAACCCGCCGCCCAACACTGACCCCAATGTGCGCATCTTCTCCATCCGAGGCACCCATCAGCAGCTGGAGAAAGCCCGTCAGCTGATCGATGAGAGAATTGGGGTAGGTGGTCCGGCCCCGTCACCCACAGTACTCCACCCCCCCTCCCTTCCTCTCTTTCTCTCCCTCCCTCCCTCCCTCTCCAAAATGCTATTGTCTGGCCTGATATTCATGAGCGCACATGTCAGTTCAGGGAGCTGCTGGGCTGCTGTGGTTCTGGTGGCCAGCAGGATGTCACCAGAGGTTAAACATGAAGAATCCATCAAATGGACTTAATGGAGTGCATCAGCGCTCGCCTCTGCCCTTTGACCTTGCCTGTTGGCTCCCTTTAAACACAAGTGTGGTCTCACTCGCCTCCTCTTCTCTTTCTGTTCTTCAGGGCCCGGGGATTGGCAGTAACAGCAGCTTTGGTATGAATACTTACAACCAAGGACCTACTACTCCTCCTCAGCAGTAAGCTCCCGTTCCTCACATTTAACATTTTGAAATAGTTGTACACACATCCCTGCTTAGACGTCTACTGTCACTGCACCACAGGGTGTTCTGTGGAAATTGACAGGGAAGTTACCAGATAAACTCTGGTTTTTGTTTGTTGTTTTTTCTGAAGTGGCCCTCAGATGTTCATGAGTGGAGGATGGGGTACAACTTTTCAGATATGGCAGCCTCAAGGCCAGCAAGACCACAGTAAGTATTTTTCTCAGCGTTTACCGTATTTTCCGGACTATAAGGCGCACTTAAAAGCCTTCAATTTGCTCAAAAAATGAAAGTAGGCCTTATAATCCGGAGCGCCTTATATGTAAGAAGTCATAATGTTTTAGTACAACTTTGGCAAACTACAAAGTTGCACTGCTTGCAGCATTATGGCTCAGTTATAGTCGCCCACGGTGGAGGTATTTATACTTGATGCTTACGTCGGTGCAGTATCCTTCCGTGAGTTTTGAACCGTTTGATTATCTTTGTGATCTCTCATTAGGGATCATATAAATGCTGATACAGGCGAACCAGCTCCGCTAGAGCGCCAAAATCATCCATTTTGAATGGAGCATGGTGTGCGCGAAGTTACAAAAATTGGGGGGTGCACGACGATTGGCCTTATAGTCCAATGCACTTTATATATGACAAAAGTTCAAAAATGGACCATTCACTGACAGAGCGGAAAATACAGTAATTATAAATGCACCAAATTATTTGGCATTCCTTGAAGGAATTCATATCGCCTCCCTGTCTTTCATGGCAGATTTTGGTCAAATTTTAGCATCAACGTTGTTCTTGTGTGATCTGTTAGCGTTTGGAAGTACATGTTTGACTCTCAGCGCCGATCAGATTTCAGCCATCTTGAATTGGGTTGACTCCAAAGCTTAATTAGTTGTAGATGTACATCCAATAATTACTCAGTTTCATTAAAATCCGTCCACTGGTTCCTGAGATATTTTCCTAACAGACACAGTATCGTGGTGGGTGATAACTTGGACTCTGCTAAATAGATAAGTAGAACTGGCGTCTGACTTTGAACAGAAGGAGCACAGATTTGATGTTCCTGCGGACGCTGGCCGTGTGTTTCCTGTTCGCTGGCCGTCAGAGGAATTCGTTCTGAAGCAGATCTGTGAAGAAGAGCAGAAGCTGGGGAAGCAGAAAGCAGCTCCTGCTAAATCCGGTCGTGTTTTCTGTGTCTGGTTTCAGGTCACAATGGATCCCAGACGGGCCAGATGGACTGGGAGCAGTATTATAAAAAGCTAGGCAAGAGTCACTCAAAAGCATAAGAATATTTAGGGTCGAATCAAAGCTGTTTCAGATCTGGGTTCAGTTCTCATTCACACCAGTTGAGCTCGCTCATTTACAAAGATTTCTGAAACCATGATTGTGCTGAATGATTCTTTTAAAATGTCAAAGTGAAAAGGTGCATTTAAGGTTTAAAAGTCAGCTTGTTTGTTTGCAGCAGGTCAGCAAAACCAGCCCCAGAGCACTGCTTCGGACTACAACAAAACCTGGGGTACGTTCAGGTGCAGGCAGTTATTATAAACATTAAATACATTCCTTGTTTTCTTTCTTCTCTGATGGTGTCTTTTTCATTTATTCATATTTATTTAGGCCAGACAGCTGGTCCTGGATCTCAGCAGACCTCTAATCCTGACTACAATGCCTGGGTTGACTTCTACAGACAGCCGATGGCCTTCTTCAACCAGAGCGCTCAGCAGACACCAGCCCCGGGCCTTCAGGTGAGACCCACTGCCGTGTGTGTGTGTGTGCGGACACTGCATCTATAAAACATTCAGCCAAGGCTGCCAGGAACGACTTCTCTTATTACAAATCATCTATTGGCTGATCATTCATTGATTAATCTAAACTCCAAAGATCATAATGAGCCATTTTATTTTAGTTTTATATTTAGCAGTCAAATTTAGCATTTATGGTGTAATGCAAAATGAGATGTAAATTAAAAATGAAAGGTTCAGTATATTTAACATGTAAGGATGATATTAAGAACTGCAGAAAAAAGATGAGTTTAGTCACATAGTCCTGCTTCACAGAAAGAGAGAAATAAAACTATTTAAAAAAAGAGACTATTATTTAGAAATTGCTTTTTTTTAATTCAGCCTAGATGTATTTTACATAATAAACCAATTGTGTTTATTTCATGTGTTATATGTAAGAATTAATCTGATTTAAATTTAAGTTTATCTTCACAATAAAAGGTGTTTTAAAACGAACAGAAGTCCGACGAATCAGTAAAGCAGCGCATAAACACACAGGTGTTGTGCTGAGAGATGTTCCCCCGTCCAAGTGTAGGACATGTCCAGCCATCAGGACGCTTCTCTGCTGCCGTGGACAAAAAGGAGATGGAAAGAAATCAGGTTTTACTTAAAGTACCGTTTCTAAAAAAAATAAATAAATAAATAACAGAGGAAACCAAACAGAGGGGTTCAGATCTCAATGGGGAAACGAAACTCAACACAACACCGGTGCTCTCTGCGTTATATCGGCCCCGATTCTGGTCGAAAAGTTTCCTCAAACATTTATTCAGCCTGTCTGACTTCGTTGTTGTTTAGCAGCCTAAAAAGGACTTTGAAACCGAAGCTCGACTGACGTACGGAACATTAAAGAAATTCAACGAGTTGATTTAAAAACGGCACTAACGACAGATTTACGTGATTGACGAGCAGTTTGCGTCACAGCCAGCCATTCGTTCAGATGCTGTTTCGAACGGTAAAACCTGCAGCTGAGCGCTCGCCTGTCGCCGTGTTTACTGACGGTAAAACGAAATGAAATGTGTTTTGTTCTGCAGGATCACTAGAGGAGACGCCCAGGTTAAAGACTTGAATCACTGAGGATGAAAACAGCCCTTTGTTTTTTAACGGAAGGGGTTCTAGATTTACAACGCCTTGAAGACTTTTTTTCTTAGTGAGAAACACTAGCTGTAGAATGACTTGTATGATTAAGTAATATTTCTAAAATCAGGAACATTTGTTTGTTACTAAATGCTTGTGTACACTGTTATTTTGGATAGACAGTATCTGGGATCCCTTTTTGGACTTGAGAGAGCTGTTTTTTTTTGTTTTTTTATCTATATTTTTCCTGTCTTGACTCAGATTGTAAGCGCCAAAACAAACCCGAGAGTTGTAACATTTCAAAAGGCAATATGATCTATTTTTTCTAGTTCTGTGGAAATGAAACCATGATTATCTGCTTAGCAGTCTTGAATACAGTTTTTGTCACACGTCAGATGTTTAAAAAGAGCGTTTAAGATGGTTTTCTTTTGTTGTTGTTGTTGTTTCTCCTTTTTACATAATTCAGTGAAATGAAACTGTGATGTTTTGTTACAGGAAATGTATTTTTGTTACAAGGTTTAAAAGAAAAAAGAAAAAAAATCAGATTTAATGTCCGCCAGTGGCAGTAGTTCTAATTTAATTCCTGTTGTGCGTTGTTTGCTGTTTTTTCATCGTCATTTTATTGTTCTCTGGTTTAAAAACATAAAAAAAGAAAAAAAGGTGCAATATCTTATTTCACTTTTGAGACAAAGATGGTTTCTCTAATATTTTGACAGACTTTTAACTTGTAGTTTTAAGATGATATTTTTTTTTCTTATTTTGAAATTGAGATGTCATGGATAATTTATTACAGTGATCTGAAATGATAGGATTTAGGGGGATGTTGCAAATAGCTTTTTTGCCTTTACTACCTTGTAAAACGATGTATATATGCTCATATATTTGACTGTTAATTTAAGATATATATGTTTCATATATATATATTATATACACTTATTATATACAAATTATTGTTTCCTGCCGTCTGTGTTGCAGGAAAAGGTTTCCCTCTTTTCTGTTCTGTTTTTTTTTTCTTACTGAAAATGTTCAAAGATTGTGAATGTGTGATTTTTGAAATTTGATGTTGCATCTTATGAAGAAGAAAACAAAGAAGTGGTAGATTTTTTTTTTTCTATGTGTGTGTGTATACTCTGTTCCTAAACTATTCAAGACTGCTAAGCTGCTGCAATTCGTACCCGTGTAATAATTAATGTAGTATTTTTGTTTTAAGTATTATGATAAAAGGAAAAAAAAAAGAAACTCGTCTTATTTGGTACCTCCCAGTTCGCCGGCGTCCCGCTGAGCCCTCGCTGTGGACTCAGCGGGACGCTGGACTCAGTCCAATGCTAATAACCTTTTTAATTAATTTTTTTATTTCTTTGTGTGATCTAATATAAATGCATCATTATGGAGAATGATTCTGGTATTAATGTCATTTCTTAATGAAAAGGGATATAATTTCAAATTGTCTAATTATGGTGTTTATTTTCCTCTGTGTGTACAGTTTAACCGTGTATTAAAAGAAGAAAAAACACAAAGAAAAAACCTTCAGACTACCTTTATGTGTACTGTTAAGCTGATTTTGTTTCTGTTAGATGAATATTATAACCATTTGGATGTCTTTTTGTTGTATTCTGCTACTAAAGTGTTGAAACTGAAAGCTCTATTGTGTGTAATACCAGATGAAACCTAGAGGATATATAGGCCAAATGTATGTTTTCTTGTTTTCTAAGAAGAAAATGTATATTTTCTATAGTCTACTGCCAGTTCTCAAATTCAAATAAAATTTCCGCAAGCCTCCCTGTTGTGCAGTTGTCGCAGATTTTCCACTTTTTCAGAGCTCGGCTTGTTTGGTCACATATCTACAAATCGGTGTCTTCACCTGGAGGAAAAGGTGAAGAATTTAATTTTTTTTTTCTTTTTCTTTTAAAATAGAGAGACGTTTGAGTTTCAGAGTAAAATGTTAATGTTTTTGCAGTTTCAGGGGAAATCTTTCAGCTTTTTTCTTGTTTCTTTGCGCCTGAAGCTCAAAGAGGACCCCTTAACGATTCCCCTTGTGTCCCCGTCCAGCAGCGTCTTGTCTCCTCAACCTCCTGTCCAATCAGATGTTCCAGTCTAGCAGTGTCTCGTCCCTCGGCCTCCTGTCCACTCAGATGTCCCCGTCTAGCAGTGTCTTGTCCCTCAGCCTCCCCCCAGCACCCGGAGCGCCTCCAGCTCTCTGCCCATCTTTGCCCCCAGCAGGGATCCAGGAGCCTCCTGCCTCCTGGATCCCTGCTTTGATGCTCTGCAGCTGTTTCCAAATCCAGTCCTTGATTTTGATCCCTGTCCTCTCTAACGGCTCGTCCCTGCGGACAAATCGGGACCTGCTGGTCTCTTTTTTTTTTTTTTTTTTTTTTTTTTTTTTTTTTTTGTGGCCCTCCTCATATTTTAGCTTTTTGAATAAGTCGGGTGTGAAAGGCATGCTTCTCGGAGACTTATAATCTACTTCATGGGTTGTTTTATGACGCTCCGTCAGCGACAGCGCTACTTTTAATCTGCTCAGGTGATGAAACGGGATTAAAGTGTGTGAATAGAAACCCTTAAGGAGCCGGTTACTGTAGTGGGCCCCGAAACACAAAGAAATTTCACAAAATCCCCAGAAATCTTAAAGCACATTTAACAAAAATCCATCCAACATTTTAGAAAACAATTCTTCTTTTCTTACATGTTGCTCCATGTAGTTTGTAAAAGTCCAGTGGTTCTAATTATTATTATTATTATTATTTGTTAAATAATAATTAGAAATTTTCTGGTAGACTGTGTGTTGGTCTAATTCTTTTGAAACTTTCCAACTTATTTAAACATTTTTTTTTTTAAATTTTTTGTCCCACAGCTGCTTTACTAATTTAAACTCTGCTTAATATTTATTTCTGTTTCACCAGTTGACACTAAAAGTAATCCCAGGTCACTTTCTGTAGACTAAATGTTTCACTCCAGTTATATGAACTTTATTTTAATGTTTTATTTCAGTTTGATTTATTATTGTTCTCCATCCATATTCAGTTCACCATTCCAATTAAAATCCAAGTAAAACAAAGAAGTCAAATCTGTCCTATAAAATATAGTTTGTGTTAAAATCATGGATCCAGCTGCAAAATCAAAGGCACCAGCCTGCGCAAACACTGAACACACGGGCTTCTTTTGTTGGAATTTTAGATTCTGCAACTGAAACAAAACCTTAAAGCTCCTCAGACTCAACTCCAGACACCTCCTCCTCCTCCTACTCCACTGAGCCTCATTCACACACATCACTCCTGAATGGTCGATTTGTATTTTTTTTTCTTTTCCTGCATCTGTTTGAACCTAAATTAGTGACTAGAACAGGACTGAAAGAATAAAACAAACTTTAAAACATTACAAACAATCCCACAGAGCCCCATTTGTTCGCCTATTTCACTAAAATTTAACCAAAATCTATTTTCTACCTATCCATATATATATATCTTCTATGGGATGAAAAATATCCCATTTCACCTCCCCAAATTAGTAGCGCGCGCTAACCAGTTTTAATCCCCGTTTTTCTTGGTGCGTAATGAAGGCGCACCTCCAGCACCTCCGCATCCAGCAGGTGTCCCGTCAGCACCACCCTCACCCCCCGTCCCGTCCGTCAGCGGTGAGGAGGAGGAAATGTGCTCTTCGGGGAGAGGAGGGACGGCAGCGCGCTCACCTTTGCAACAGATAAGCCGATCCAGAGGATCCCGCGCGCCGTGCGGCTACCTTAATCTGTTTTTAATGACACTGCGGAGGATCCCCGGAGACTTTGTCTCTGTGTGTGTGTGTCAGAGGGAGAGAGCGAGGGGCCTGACTGAGAGTTCTGTCAATCTGTCGGTAAAAAAAAACGCGTTTTCCCACATTTTTCCCCCCTCACAATTTTTATTGACGACATTAAAAATTAAACAGAAATCCCATTTCTTTTAATTCCCATATCTGCTCTCTCCCCTTTTCTACCCATTTCGCAATAAAACCTCTAAAGTTTAATCTGCACCCGAGTGTGTTTTTCTCACTTTCCCCTCTCCCTCTCTCTCTCCCCTGCAGCTCCCGGCTGATGCGCGTAAAACTCCGGCTATTTACCCACAAACAAACGCGTCACGTTAATAGGTTTCCCAGCAGCCCTTTGAAATCCGAACCATTACCACATTCTTTGTGCAATAATTGTCAATCATCCACATTAAATTGATAGGCCCTTAAATGGGACACAATGCTGGCTTAAATTGTCCTACAATGGAGCGGCTAAGCGGAGATGATGTGCCATTGCCGACATGGCCCCTGAGGCCTTACCAGCTCCAAAATAATGCCACAGGTTAATGCATAAATGAGCAAATCAAATCCATGCGTTACCCCAATTCAGTTCATTTAATTCCTCTTTAATAAAGAAGCGGGGGCCCTCCTCCCTCCCCCCGCTCTGTCCCCTGTGTCCCCCCACCGGCCGCTATTTACCTCGGGATTTGTGCGCTGAATGCCATAAATGTAAATCACTCTGGATGAGAAAGAATCCCTTTGAAAAGAGCGGAGAAATTTCATCTGGGAAAGAGGAGACAAATGTAGGAGGGGCGCGCTCATAAAAAGCAGCTGTTTTCACAGTAATCTGTTTTCGTGCCCTGTCACTCACCTTGCCTTTTCTGTATCTCTGCATCTCCAAAAGAAAAGAAGAAGAAAAAAACTCTCCACCATTGTATTTACTCACCATATCTTCTTTTACTTTGCTACAGTTCATATTCCTGCAGACACATACAGAGACAGAGCACAACTTGCTGTTTTTTTTTTCTTTTTCGGACAATCCCTTGTAGTTGTTGGAGTGAAAGGAGGAGTGCATGGATGTCAAATTGCCCTCAAAACACCATGAAAGATTGATTTGCAGCACTTTTCAGGGCCCTGACATTACTTGGAGGGGAGCTGAATGGGAAACCTGTGAGCCGGGGATGGAATAAAGATGTCCTCTCTGCTGGAAGAAGAAGGAAAACTGCCCATTTAGCCCCCCAGTCCATCAAGCCTTGGAAAAAAAATAGTAAGAAAAACAAAAACACAGAGGGCTATGGAGAAGAAAGGGGAGGGTGTGGGGGGTTATATATACTCATCTAAACGTCGCCACAATACCAAGAGGGGGCTCAGAACATCCATGAATATTAAACCGCTTATACCTCAACAAGGGCTTGAAAAAGTGCACCGCGTTCCTCTCCTCCTCTCTTCTCCTGCAAGTGAACAATGCTGGGAACGAAAAAGCTTGTTTCCATTCTTGTTATTCCCGCGCTATAACTTTTTACAAAAAAATAAATAAATAATAATAATAATATTACCAAAGAATGAATACAAAATACCCTGAGAAGGAAACGAACGAGAGACTCCAAGGGACTCGCCGGAGCCACTTTTTGCGCGCAGAGGAAAGCAGCTTCTCATTTAATATTGACAGCAACACTTTCCTTTTTTTTAAACATGTCCACGTCGCAGATGTTTACACTCTTCTTCACGTGAGCATCCCTGGTCCCTTCCAGGCTTTTTAGCTCCTTTGTGTTGCCATCTTTTTTAGCTTTGAGCACGAAATAATGCCAATTTAATTTGCAGATAATGGCTAAAATAAAGTTTTGCGCGCCCCCCGCCTCCCCCTCTCCTCTCCAAGTGTGTGCAGCGGGCAGGTCCGCGCGGTGAGGGGTGTGTCATTAATAAGTAATTAGACGGGGGGGGGGGGGCACAGTAGCCACTTATATAAGGAGACCCTCGCAGCCGTGCAGGCTTTAGTTTCTCCTGCGCGCAGCGGTTTGGAGCAGTCTCTTCTGCGCGCGGCCATCTCCTCCTCTTTTCTTCCTTCTCTCTCTTTCTCTCTCATGCAAACATGGGCTCCGTGCTGCCCGCAGACGCCCTGGCTCTCAAGTCTGGATTTAAGTGTCCCGGCCGCTCTCTGCCGGACGTGATCACCTCGGACATCCTGCACAGCTTCCTGTACGGCAGGTGGAGGAACGTGCTGGGAGAGCACCTGGCGGAAGAGCGCCAGAGCGGCTGCGGCCCCAAAACCGCCTTCACGGCCGAGGTGCTGGCCCAGTCCTTCACTGGAGGTATGTAGACTGAGCCTCTGCTCCACGCGGGGACTCTCGAGTTTAGATTTGTTGCTATGGTGCACATTTTCTGCCTTTTCGTTCCGTTTAAACGCAGTGAGCGGACTGTGCGTAAAAGCGCACACGGCTTTATTTCCAGAGGGCGTTGATCCGTTTGACTTTAGATGACATTTCCATGCAGAACACACAAAATAAACTGCCTGCAATCAACACGAATCCTCTGCTGCAACCAAATTATCCCTTCCTCACAGTAAACATTCTCCCGATTTCTCATATCATTTTTATTTTTTTCTTAATTTCTCCGGCATCTTTTATTCCCAGACTTTTTTTCTACCAGATTCAATTCGTTTTTTTTCACTCCCCCCCTGCATGTTCCCTCTCTTTCTGCCCCCTGCTTTTTATTTCGACCCATTTAACGCATTAACCCCTGTCCACAGTCCTCTGAGACCCCGCGTCTTGGAGGCTTGTTAGGCGTGTAACCGAAAGCCGCCGGAGCATTAAATTCATTTGGTTAACTTTGTGCTTGACCTGGGAAAGTTTCCACTTAGGAAGAAAGAAAAGTTCCCCTTTTCTTTGAGATGTCCCCTGGTTTTTTTATCCCGCATTCATCAATCTCTGGACAGTCTCTCCTTTGCCCCCCTCCATCTCCAACCTCCCCAGCTTCTTGGCAGCTCTGGGGCTCCGGAGCTTTTCTCTCTTTCTCTCTCCTCCTTAAAAGATTTGCTGTTCCTCGCATAATGCTCCATGAAGGCTAAATCTAATGCTATTCATTGCATGTCAACCATCTAATCGCCTTTCCATTTTTTTTCTTTCTTTTTTCTTCTTTTTTTTAGTCGCAGAAATTCCTGAGGCTTTTTAAACAAGTCCTGCTCGCATTCAGCGCAAATTTATTGCTACAGAGTTCTTAAAAGGATAATGAATTTGGAATTAGCCGCCGCCCCCCCCCCGTCCCCCCCTTTTTTTTTTTCTTCTTTTTTTTTTCCTCCCAGTAAACTTTAATGAATATCACATCTGAAGCATGACAAATTGCTGAACCCTGAGCAATAGAGGACCATTTAACCCCGGACTTTTTGGAGTCTGATTCTTCTTTTTTTTAAAAAAAAGAAAAAAAAGGATCTTTGATTTTGACATTAAAGAAGCACCTTTTTTCTCCCCCTTCTTGCTGCGAACTGGGGGAGGTTTTCTTCTTTTCTTTGTTGCACGACAAAAACTCTCAATTCAGCCACATAATCGAATTAAGAAGGATAAGATAATATTTCGTGACTAAAATAAAATCCAGCTCATTTGCTGTTTTATTATTATTATTATTATTATTATTATTATTATTATTATTATTATTATTATTATTATTATTATTATTATTTATTGCCACATTTAAACTCTTTTTTTATTCTGATGTCTGATTTGATTTTTGGAATTTGCCCGCAGAGGTGCAGAAGCTCTCCAGCCTGGTGCTGCCCAGCGAGGTGATCATAGCGCAGAGCTCCATCCCCGGAGAGGGTTTGGGCATCTTCTCCAAAACCTGGATCAAAGCAGGGACCGAGATGGGCCCCTTCACGGGCAGACTCCTGTCTCCCGAGCACGTGGACCTGTTCAAGAACAACAACCTGATGTGGGAGGTGAGCGCAGACTCAGAGGCACGGCTGGGTTCCGAGTTTCCGTTTTTATATTTCTTATTATTTATTGCGAACATATGTTCCTGTTCTTTCAGGTGTTTAATGAAGACGGTACGGTGCGTTATTTCATCGATGCCAGCCAGGAGGACCACCGCAGCTGGATGACCTATATCAAGTGCGCGCGGAACGAGCAGGAGCAGAACCTGGAGGTGGTGCAGATCGGCAGCAGCATCTTCTACAAAGCTGTGGAGGTGAGGGTCTGAACGAAGACCTCCGGCAGAGCAGATCTGCGCCAAAAGGAGGAGAGAGAGGGGGGGGGGGGTATCTCTCCTGTGCTTTTAGGGCTCCACAGTGTACCGAAAAGTCAACACCAAAGTACCATACACTCATAATAATATATTTGGTAAATTCAGCACCTGGTTTAGATGATAGTGATGACAGGAGAGAAGGTGAGGAGTGAGGGAAATTGGGTTTATTTCAGCGGATATCACAACAAACAAGTATATTAAGCATGGGGAGTTTTTACTTAATGTACTTCTTTGTTCAAAACGTAACCCATGACTGATGTTGTGCAGAAACAGATTGAGTTCATGTTTATTAATCAGTGTCTCAGTGTTTGTACAGTCACACTCTCAGACATCTTTACGAGGGCCAGGGAACCACATGAGTGTCTAAGTCTAAAACACTTGAATCAGAGGGATCTTTGCTTCCCTTTTCCCTCAGACCATCCCACCAGACCAGGAGCTCCTTGTCTGGTATGAGAACACCCACAACACCTTCCTGGGGATCCCTGGAGTTCCTGGAACAGATGAGGAGCACCTGAAGAAAACCAGAAGTGGTGCGTAAAACGAAAAAAATATAAACGTGTGTGCGTGAAATGTGATCTTGTTCACTCCCCCGTCCGTGTTTCCTCTCCCAGATGAGTCCCACTGCAGTGACGGGCCTTCCTCGTGCTCCTCTTCCTCCTCCTGCTCGTCCTCCTCGTCCTCCTCCACCTCCTCCACCACCACCTCCTCCTCCGCCTCCGTCGCCTCCACCGCGGGCCGGATGCGCTGCGTCATCTGCCACCGCGGCTTCAACTCGCGCAGCAACCTGCGCTCCCACATGCGCATCCACACGCTGGACAAGCCCTTTGTGTGCCGCTTCTGCAACCGCCGCTTCAGCCAGTCGTCCACGCTGCGCAACCACGTGCGCCTGCACACCGGCGAGAGGCCCTACAAGTGCCACGTGTGCCAGAGCGCCTACTCGCAGCTGGCGGGCCTCAGGGCGCACCAGAAGAGCGCGCGGCACAAGCCCGCGGCCCCAAGCGCCGACGGGCCCCCTCAGGTGTCGCCTCCCCACCCTCCCCCTCCCCCTCCTCCCC
>NC_051443.1:15921307-15936101 GCF_001649575.2 Kryptolebias marmoratus
TCCCCCTCCCCCGCAGATGGCCCCCATCCCGCACCAGATGCCCCTGGTGCACCACATCCCCACCATGGTGCTATGATGGCGAACCCACGGCGGGCTGGTTGCACTTTAGATGTAGAGAGGAGGGAGACGGGCGTGATGGGAAATGAAAGATTTTTTTTTTAAGTTTTTGCCTTTTTTAAAAAAAAAAAAAAAAACTTGTTCATTTTTAGTTAAATGGCAGAGTTGTCAGTGTGCTGTGGGCAGTTTCTGATCGTCCATTCGGTTTGTTTTTCCTCACGTTTCAGTTTAAAACCGGGAGGATGTTTTTTTTTTATTTTTTCAGCATCTTGCCTCATCTTTGTTTCAGCTCACACTCACCCTCAGCAGAGAGTCATTCCTGTAAGATAAGTGGACTCATTCGGTGTTTCAGCTGCATCCAAATTGTCACTTTATACTTGTACAGACTGAATTCTTTGGATATTTGTGTAATTGTAAAAAAAACCAACAACATGTGATTGTAAATACATTTGTGCATTCTTCTATTCTAAATAAAAGATATGAGATTACAGCATGACTAAGTCAGCTCAAAGTGATGATTTCCAGCAGTGAGGGAACAAAGCGGGGAGGCAGATAAACCAGGATTAAATGGTCTAAATGACTGTAAATAGCTTTAAAAATGAGTAGAGGAAGAACATAACCTACAAATGGGATTAAGACAAGGATTGTTTTTAGTACAATTGAACAAACATATAGGCCTAACTAAGCAGCAAAAGTCGTGCAAGATGGTGGAAAAGAGAAAAAGCCTGCAGAAAAACAAAACATGACACATTTTTTGATATTTGGCTGCTGCATCTGATGGTTTTGGCAGAAAACATAAGAAGGACATAAAAAAACTCATCATGTTGATTTTTTTATGAATAAAATATATATACATGTGGAGCAGGAAATCCCAGGGGTGAGACACGTCTAAGTGGCAGAATATGTTTAATTTTAAGATTGTAAAACAGACATTTAAAATGAAAAGCTGGAGGCCTCTGGTCTGAGCTGGAAGGCCGTATCCTTTGCTTTAAAAATGTTGAAACACCTGGACGCCAGCGGTTCCCAAACCTTTTATCTTTTGACCCTTAAAAATAACAACATAAGAGCCGTGTAACCCCAAATACTCTTGGCTGAACGACCCAAAGAAAAATAATAGGAGCAAAATGAAAACACCGATAACTGAAACTCTTGTACTTTTTTCATTTGTTACTATTGCTTTTTAATTTTTGTGTAGCCATTTTAGTTCAAATATGCTAGCAGGAATAATTAAAACATTTCGTGTAATTCCTGCAGATCATCGCAGGACCCTCAACTTAGTGTTTTATGACCCAAAATGGGGTCCAGACCCTAACTTTGGGAACTACATCACATATCTGTTAGAGAACATATCAGAAAGCCTGTCGATAAATCTTATTCTCCATAACTTGACACATAAACTGTCATTTAGTGATTATAAAACAAAGTCAATTCAATAAAATTTTTTAAAGTTTTTTTTTTTTACAGCTTAGAGACAAAAAAAAATGTGTCTAACTCTGTGATTATGACTCTAAGGCGATGTTAAAGGTACACGTTGCAGTATAAGTACGAGTTTATTTATGTAGTTTTAATACAAACTGGGGGGAAATAAGGATGTAGCATCAAACCAGAGATAAAATGGAAAAAATGCCTCAAGATTCAGTTAGAAAAACAGATTAATTCAATAAAGTGGTTTTGGAGTAGAGGGTCATAAAACGCCAAGTTTTAAGATGATTACTATATATATATATATATATATATATATATATATATTTGTCATAATTGTCACAAGAGAGTGAGAAGTGTAGTAATAAATGCATAAAATTACTCTAATGATTGTTGTCATGGTTTGATTTACTTAATAACAATGTTTGTCTACCAAAAACATTTGGCAATTTAAATTAAATGATTTATTTTAATTTATCTATTTCAGCCACATTTCAGTAAATTGGGTGATTTTTTTCCCCTGTAGTTTTTGTTATGTCCACACGATGGCGCCAAACACTCAGAAAAAAACATGAACAGAAACATATCATGCAGAGCCAGTAAAGATGATCAGAAGCATTTTATTCAGTTTAATGTTTTATTATGCTGAATTATCAGGTTTTACTGTCACCATATAAGCTTGTCAGCTGTCAGACGCTGCCCAGCTTTCTAAAAAGAAGTTTTCAGACAGGTCGTCATTGAAACAAGCACAGCAGAGTTCAGGTGAGGCTGGCATTAACATGATGGAGACGATGAAAGGTCTTGTCCATCTGACTTGGGAAGCATTATGCAGGATACTGGCTGGATGGTTTTGCATCACAGGACACTGTGCACACTGTCTGACCTGCACAGACAGAACAACTCATTCATGAGAAGTTGTTCACAAAAACCTGAAAAGGTGGAGGTGTGCATGTGGAGCACCTTTGCACTGGTGGCCTGGAGACATCCTGTCCTTCTCAGAGGGGCCACAGCAAGAAATCATCCAGTTAACTGCCTGGCGCAGTCCTGTGGGATAACAGGTTAGTCGATGATTAAAACAGGTAACCAGACCCCATACCTATCAGGTTTAACAACATTTCACACACTAACTCTTGACGTATTTTAATGTTTGGCATAAAAACAATAACAGCGACTGGTTGGTAAAGGTTAATGTTCCCCCTGTTTCAGAGAAGCCTTAATGAAGTGGTGAAAGTAACTCACAAAGCTTTAAAACTTACCTGAGATTATCAGTCACAGCATGCCTCCTCAGCTTAAATGTTCCCCTTTTTTATTTTATTTTTATCAGTCTTAAAGTGCAGCTTTGCCGTCTGCCTGCTCTGTGGTTATCTGTGACACAAGAAGACGATGACAAAGCAGCTTTTCAGTCTTTGTCTTTTTGGTCCTCAGGGTGCAGCTCGCTGAGGTAAACAGAGCTGAAGCGTGCACGCACAAGGAGTATAAAGTTACCATAGCTGTGGGAACAGGTTTCAGTGGAGCTGTGCTGTAAGCATTTATGCATTTTTTATGACCCCAAACACAAATATGAAGAATATCCTAATAAATGCACACTGGTGTTATATATTGTTCTATCTAAAAATGTTAATTTTCTCTTTTTTTTCCTGCTTTGGTTTGAGAAATGACCTCTCAAGTAGTTAATAATCATTTCCCTGTCATGACTGCATTAAGTGAACATCTTGACCCTTCTGTCATTTTAATTTGATCCCAGAAATCACCACTACAGCTCATATATTTTAGTAAATTCTGGCCACGATGACGTGTCTTGACATCAGCCTTTTCTTATTTGTCAAAGTTATTTTCACATCACTTCACAGCAGAGTTAATTTAGCATTTCCTCATGATGTTTGCTGACATTTGTCGATTTTCTGCACTTTTAAATCAACCACAAGCAGACTGGGAATTTTTTTTAACAAAGGCAAACTAACCGACTAAACTAAACCTTTAACCTAATCTTAAACAGTACTTTCTAAAGTTTATTAGTGTTTATTAAGATGAACCTTTTGTTCTTTGAAGCCATGCCGTTAGATTAACAAGACAAATGGTGTTTTATGTGTTTTTACTAAATTTAATTAATTGTTTTCAGTTTGTCTTCTTTGCTGCTTAATCACATTTATTTCCTGGTTGTTGAAAAAGGCTTTATTTTCTGTTCATAAAAGTGTATTTAGTTTTCAATTTTTCTACAATATTAACAGTTATTTCAATTATTGGACAAATCAAATGAATAAAAATAAAGGACTGTATATGTATGTTTATTGGATTTATGTGCACAAAATTATGTGCATTATGGATTACTGTGGAAAACCCAGAGAAAATGGGGTGCAGAGCAAATGTCTAACCTTAATAATTTATTTAGATGTACTTATTTGGGTTCAACCAGACCTAAACTGAGTTTAGCTCATCAGCTTTAAATGATAAAGTATCGTGAACTGCTGAATAAATGTATTTGTTTGTCTTTACTATTTCCACATATTTTCAGTGGTTATAATACGATACTCCTTTCAAGATGCTCATCGCATTAACTTTTAACTAATTAAGGAATAAAAGACCTTTGTGTCTCTCTGTGTTGTGTACAGGGTTTTATCTGTGAACATAAAGTGAGGTAATAAGCTTTAAAAACAGTTTAATGACTAAACCCGGAGGAATCGATTAACCGGGCCTGGCCGCAGCGACGCCTCTGTGCTCCGCTAATCGAGCCTGGCCGCTGCTGGATTGTTGTCATTTCCCCCGCGGCTAGCTTCAAGCTAACAGCCCGTTAGATGCGTCTCTTCGCCGGGCTGTAATCCAGCAGGTGGGTCCCTGTTTCTGTCAGCGAGGTTTGGCACGAAGTCAGGCCGCTCGACCCCGTCCCACACCCGGCTCCTGTTTTTCGGGGAAACCGCTGCTTGTCGGCGTCAAATGGCGGCTGCTAAAAGTTGAGTGCTAACCTCGGCTAGCAGCTAGCAGCTCGACGCTAACTTGGAGCTGTTTACTCTCTCCGCAAAGTCGGGTGTTATTTCTGACAAACAGGCAAACCCGAGCGTTTCTCCAGCTTTTATTTAAGGTTCATCTTGTGGATAATCGTTAGCACGAACTGTTGGCAGTAACTTATAGTGTTTTTGGTTCAGGGAGTTACCAAAATGTCAATTTAAGGTCATTTTGACTCGACTAGCAAAGCAGAAAACACCACTTAGAGTCACTAGTTGAAGAGATACGCTCTTTAACAACTAAATCCTTTTTCTTTTAATGTTTCACAAAGAGAAACTCTTTTTAAAAAGGAGCTCTGTTTGTGCTTTACTCCGCTGTCAGTCCCGTCTCTTATACATGTAGTTAAATAAATAACATTTCTAGAATATATCCGTGGCATAAACTAAGATCTAACCCTCCCAATTTGTGTAACTAAACCGTTAAAGACACTGAAACCTCTGCTAAGAAGCCTGAACATGACTACAGCAAAAAATGGAATATTTATCTTTTAAATTTACTGATCATGATATGCATTTTATTGTTCTGAATTTCCAGTCGTCAAACTAGATTAAAGTCACAATTACAGGTGTGTTGCTTCAGGTGGGCTCTCGGTTTCCAAACTACCAGAACTATTACCCTCAGAGGAATAATTCGCTTTGCTGTAGAATGGAAAATACTGCATCATTTTTGTCACTTTGATTCAATTAATGGAGTTTTTTTGACATAAATCCGCCCGTATTTAGTGGCTCGTTGGAAATAAGTCTAGATGAGGCTAATTGTGGTTTGTTTTTCACGTACATAGATGAATTATTCTTGTTTGGTCAGAGTGATTTATTGTGTAAAATCAGCACCTATAAGAGTTATAAAAAGGTTGGTTAATTAAGTTTTAATTGATGAGGTTGTTTTTCGGGGCTACTGAAAAGAACAACTTTGTGATGAAGATCTTTGTCGGACTCCTGGACGTTCTGTCGTGTAATTTTGCTCAGCTCTGGTTCTGTTTTGTTTGCTCCTCAGGATGTTAGGATGGAGTGTGGTCCAGTTCTGCCGGACAGCTTGGTTCTGGAGATCTTCCTGCGTTTGCCCCACGACGCCGTGCTGAGAGCGGGTCTGACCTGCAGACAGTGGCAGGCCGTCTCCAGAGATGAGTTCCTGTGGAGGGAGCTGTTCTACAGCTACTACCGCATCCCGCGCGCCGTACCTCGACATCCTTGTAAGTTATTTAAAAAAAAAATTTCTAAAGATATTTAGCGGCAGGTCTTGCTGATGGTCGTCGTTTGTGCCCGTGTGCAGCGGCTGTGTCGTGGTACAGGGAGTTCAGGCGTCTGTTTGACTGTATCCCCTGCGTGGAGGTTCAGACGCTGAGGGAGCACAGCGACCAGGTTCTCCACCTGGCTTTCTCTCACAGGGGCCACCGCTTCTCCTCCTGCTCCAAAGACTGCACAGTCAAGGTAACGCCTCAAACATCAGAGGCTAGTTTGATCCCATGTCTTTCTATCCTTTCGAGAAAAAGTACGATTTATCGAAAAATAATACTAAGGAACCCTTCATAGCTTTTATCAGCTTACCAGTGGGGTCCTAAAGCTGAGGTCAGGACCCCACTGTGGGATGAAACACTCCAAGAAATCAGATTTGCGTCAGAATTATTACCAATGACTTTTAAGCCTTAACTACAGTGGCCCTGAAGTACAAACCACATCAACAAATCTCTAAACACAACAACCAACATTAACCTCCAGGAAGAGGAAGGTACCAGTGGGGACATCGCTGCTTGGACGACGGCGCCGTCTGGAAGTTATTCTGCCAACAGCCCGTTTTTGAAATGTTACCAGTGACCAAAACGTAGCGTTATCTGCTGCTGTCCAAGAACATTTTGAGTCAGGACAAAAATACGAAGTGACGCTGGATATGCTCGGGACTAATCACGAAACTTCAGGTTCAAAAGCCAAACGGTATCGTCGTCCAATCAGTGACGTCTCGTGTTCCCCCACAGGTACCTACGTCTTCCTGTAGGTTGAAGTCGTTGGGTTCAGTGACTTGTTGATGTGGTTTGCACTTCAGGGCCACCGTACTAAAAACAGCAGTCATGAATGGATAAAAATCATTTAATGTTGGGTGAAACTCTTTGGTGAGTGGCTTAATGTTGACATTCACTTCAGCCAGCAGTAGTTTGGCTCAAAGATTAATTTTGTGGAAAAAAGCTGAAAACTTTGGGAACCACTGCAGCAAGCATCCTAAAGAGATGACAAATGTGTTCTAGGCACGACATGTTGAGCAGCGTTTGTGTTCAACATAAATAAATAAACATCTAACTTTGCATGACGCTTTTGTAACAAATCGCTGGTTTTGTGCTTCCCCTTGTGCAGCTTTTGTATATTCCGTGGCATTTTTATCATTTATTGATGCCGACAAAGTTCACAAGGAAAAACCTTCAGTCATTAGATTTGTCTATCTGATGCACTTTAATCGATTCTAAGCATTAATTTCTTGTGTTGTTGCCCCTCGTTTATTAATTCTCCATTTGCTCCTTTCTGTGCAGCTGTGGGACACGGAGCGGCCGGATGGAAACATCTCGCTGGTGCACAGCTCCAGCATGCGCCCGTTAAACTGGGGCTACACTCAGTTCTCCCAGTTCAACCCCGACGACAGCCTGCTGCTCGTGTCCGGCGTCTACCTGGGCCCGCATCACTCGTCGTCGGGGGAAATCGCCGTCATTAGTATGGGTGAGAGCGAGGAGCAATGAGTCGTTTCCTGTTGATTTGGGAAAAAAAGGGTCGAATGTTTGTAACAAATACAAAAAAAAAACTGCAGCTCTCAGTTGTAACGTTTTAAAGATGGTTCCTGCTGTCCTCCATTGAACTCCCTGATACAGAAAATTACACGCTGCTGTCGCGGGTTCGAAACAAACCGTACGACGTGTTCGGCTGCTGGTTGAACGAGACCCACCTGATCTCCGGGAACCTGCACTGGATTGGCAACATGACGTCCTGCTCTGTGCTCTGGCTCAACAAGGCCTTCCAGGACGTGGAGTCGGAGAATGTCAACGTGGTCAAGCGCCTGTTCAAGATCCAGAACATCAACGCCAGCACCATTCGGACGGTGATGGTGGCCCACTGTCGCCGCCACGACAACCCGGACCTGCTGCTGGACTACGAGGCCCAGACTCAGGCGAGGAGGGCGAAAGGGGAGCAGCAGAAGCAGCACCAGCCCCTCCTGTTCGACCTGGGGACGTCCGGCAGCGAGGACGAGGACGAGGAGGAGGCCAGGGAGGCGTGTCGGAGGGAAGCGACGGGTCACGGCTTCTCGTCTGGGCGCCTCCCTCAGCCCACCATCTCAGGCCTGGACCACGTCCTTCATGTAAGCGGCGAGATAATCTCGCCCTTTTTGTTCAGTTTTGCTTCCCATTTGTCATCTTGTCGTTTTGTGCTCGACTTTCTCCTTTTCCAGAGTCGTAAAAATGTGGGCTCCCGGGAGCTGCAGATCGAGACCCACGTGGCTCAGGTGATGGGCCGAGCGTACACGAAAGCCCCTGACTCCAACCTCATCGAGCCCTCTGAGGGCGAGGAGGGCGAGGATAAAACCTACTTACTCTTCACCACCGGAAGCCTTACGTACTCCCCTCACCAGATCGGTAAATGATCCCAAATGCTCCATTTAAACACTCAGCAACACAGAGATAAGCACCGATCTCCTCCTCTCTCCTTTTCTAGGCATTAAGCGAATCAAACCCGACCAGATGACCACTTCTGGCCCTGTACTCGGAGAAGAGCGGAGCTCCGAGGAGTTCTTCGACTCACTGGACCATGTCATCGATATCCACGGCCACATCATTGGTATGGGCCTTTCTCCAGACCACAGGTAACTGTCAAAGTCTACACGGTGACTTGAATGGACAGTTTTGTGTAGCGGCAACAAATATTCAACAAGTAGTGAGATGTCTGTGTGAAAGAATCACGAGAAAGATCGATCTTTGTTTTTGAAAAAGAATTTTATTCCGAAGGCAAAAGAGCGTTCAGAGACCCGAACTCACTGAACTCAGTCAGGAGAGGAGCCCCGAAAGAAAGCACTTTTCTAGGGAGGCTTCATCACATCATTTTTCAGCCACACTTTTACATAGTTACTGAGCAGCTTCGTTTCTCAGGAAGAAGATCTGATAATACAGGGAGTGAGAACAAATCAGTCAAGGCCAGGTGCAGAAGGGAGTAAGGGAGGACCAGAGCCTTCCTCAGTTCCCACATAGAACAAAGAACCAAAGCATTTCAAACCTTGATACAACAAATAACAGTTAGAAGAAGAATAACTTTATTACAAGAATCATAATTATTGTTATACATTTTGCTATGGAAAAGAACAAAATTAAAATTTTCCATTACAGCAGCAACTATTAATTGTATCGTACATTTTCGTTGTTGTATCTAATCGGGAGCCGATTCCTGCGTCTCATGAATCGGCTGCTTTCATCCTGAGCAGAAGGTGACGCAGCTAAAAAAAAATAAAAATAAAAACGTCCTTCGTTTATTTGCCGCTCTAAGCTCTGCTGCTCCGCTGTCGTCGGTCAGGTACCTGTACGTGAACAGCCGAGCGTGGCCGTCAGGCTGCGTGATCTCGGACCCCATGTCTCCGCCCCCCATCGCCGAGGAGATCGACATGCACGTCATCGACCTGAAGACTCTACGGGAGGAGCGGCGAAGTCTGCGAGCTCACCGGGCCTTCACCCCCAACGACGAGTGCTTCTTCATCTTCCTCGACGTCAGCAGGGACTTCGTTGCAAGGTGACAGTTCGGCCTCAGGTGGAGCTCCACTGATCCGCCGTGAATTTGCTCACTTTTTATAAATGATTGCTGCAGAAGCTGCCATTTATTTTTGATTTAGAAGAAGTTTTATTTATGGGCTTTCAGTCTTCACGGTCGCCGTGTTGAAGACGTTACACGCGCATGTCATCAGACTTTTTTTTTTCTTTTTCAGAAAGGTTTCCACTTTTAAACTGATCGTAATCAGAAAACAAAATTAGCCTTGGCTTTCACTTCCTGCCACAGAAAGATTGACATTTATCTTGTGGGTGTTACTGATAATCGAGACTGCTTTTCTTTTTTATCGAAGGGGGAAAACCGCTGACCGTTATATGTAGGTGTCTTTAGACGTTCGTTAGAAAAAGCTCCCATCAGTCATCTCAAGTGTCGCAATTTGTTCGGGCGCTGAGGGTTTAGCGTTTAAGCTGACGTGGACAAAAGTCGGCGTTTTCTAACTGCAGGCTGCCTCTAAGGTGTTGCCTCAAACATTTTAGTTGACATTACTGTCTGAACTAAATTTCTTTCTTTCTTTTTTAACGTATAGATAGCAGGTTTCCTGACTTCTCTTAAAGAAGTGCCGCTTCTATGTGTGTTTTCTGACTTTTCCTCAGCCAAACACGTTTCACTGTAAGCGTTTATCAGTAATACAAACCTGACTCACCCTTAATGTCCTTCCTGCAGTGGAGCAGAGGACAAGCATGGCTACATCTGGGACCGTCACTACAACATCTGCCTGGCCCGTCTGGCCCATGACGATGTGGTGAACTCGGTGGCGTTCAGCCCCGCCGACCAGGAGCTGCTCCTGTCTGCCAGCGACGACTCAACCATTAAGGTGTGGCGCTCGCCGCGCATGGTCCGCCTGGCGCAGGCCTCCAGCCGCCAGCTGAGGCCCCGCAGCCTCCTGACCTCCTGGCTGCTGCGCAGCAAGAACTCCACGTTAGCCGGCGGCGTGAACTGAACGGCGAAAAGGCTGGGAGGGAAAAGTCTGATCCCTTTCTTCTTTGGCGGTATGAACATATACACACTCCACGCGTCATGCAGTGTGCGCTTCGTGTCTTTGCTTCGAGCCCGCTCGCCGTGCCACGACCTGAAGCGGAGATCGGGGATGTCGGCCGGCAGTGGTGACTCGAACACAAGGGGGCGACGTTGCACCAACAGAGAGGAGAACCGACAGCGAACACTACAGCTGTTGAACAGAAAGACCCACAAGAATTATCTCATGTAAAGACAGTAGAGCTGAATGTCGTCTAAAGGGTTCCCCTGGAGACATTTGTCTTTTTTTTTTTTTTTTTAACGAACAGAGCTGATTCTGGACTCCTGGACCCGAGATGTAAATGTGTGTCAGAGTACTTTCAGAGATGGCGCCTTCTGCTCGGGGGTTGCATGTCCTTCTTCGCCTCGGGGAGGGGGTCAAGTACAGTGACTGATTTAATTTTCTTATTCGTATAAAACTCTAATTTGTGTCGTCAATCTAAAATCTTCATCAAGTGTGTCTTCAGAGCTTTATGAAAACAGTTAAAAAAAAAAGAAGAAAAAAGCTAAAGGGAAATAGACAAAGCTGTATTTATAGTAGATTTCCCTGGTTTTATTCATGTAGGAGATAAAACGGCCCCTTGTTGTTCATGTTGTGTTACGTGTAGAATTATAAAGGCGATTTAATATAAAAGGTTTGTGGAGAAGTGGCACAGGCGCGGCTCGTAGGAAGTGTTGAGTGCGAGTCGTTATCGGATCTATAATGTTAACATTTATTTTTTAAAAAAACCCTCTTCGTTTACTATCAGCATCTTTTTCATTCGGTCGCACTTCAGGAGGAACGTTTGTCCTCAAACACGCCAGAAGGTCGTTTTAGTTTATTGTTTATTATTCAGATCATAGAATATAAGATCATCCCAGAGAGATCTTCGTCCCCAGATGTTGTTCAGAGGCTGATTTCTCTTTATAAACGTTCAAACTGGACATTGTAAGGTTACTTTACAAACCTGTGATGGTTCCGACATATTATTAAAGATGGGAGCGTTATTTTTAATGCAGCACAAATTGAATTTCTTAAGCCCGAGGTTGTTTTATTTGAACGAGCGTTTAGCTTTAACGTTGTTTTGACGCCGTCGCAAAATTTGCACCGGAAGGTTTACTTGTGAGCAATAAAGATGGAAGCGTTTGAAATTTTATGGACACCTTAGGTCGAGCAAATGTCCCCCCGTTTTGTTGAAATTTCGTCATGCCGTCCATTGTCCTCTGCTCTCATGGGTTTGAAGTCTCACTTTCAGTTCCCTCTTTAGAAATAAAAGCTGAACTTTACGGAGCGATGTTCAGTAGTTTCTGATTCCCCTGCGCAGGCCTCGGGTGTTTTACCTAAAAGTTACTGACGTTTCCATGTGGGCCGCGTGATTTTTTTAAAACTCTTTTTGCTTATTTTTACGCCCTCACGTTTTTTAGGAAACACGACTCCCCGTCGGAAGCTGCCACCAAACGGTTTGTTTCAGATGAGCGGAACAAATCAGGAACCCCGTCCTCGAGTCTTTTACCTTTTCTCTCCGTCCCCACCCCCCTTGTCTTTCCAATCATGTTTCCTGCTGTTTTATTTAAAACTCCCCTTTAATAAAAAGCATGTCTCACAAAGCCAGACGTCTCAGATAGTCTTTTGCCTTTTTGGGGCGAGGGGAGAGAAGAAAGTCAACGAGATACATCTTAGTAGTGCCATGTCAGGCTGAACACGTTCAACACTGAAACCAAAAGTTTTAGGTTTTTTTTTTTAAGTAACCGCATCAGAGCTATTTATATTTGATCAGCTCCAGCGAAGCGTGGCTCCGCTGTTCTTCAGCTCCTGTGGTCAGTTCTAAAAACAGACGTCCGTGGATATTTTTCAAGCTTTCCAGGAAAAGATATTTTTACGTCGGAGTGCATGAAGACTCGACCCATTTAGGAACAGTTCTTGCGTGCAGAACTGCTGTCAGTGTTAATAACATAAATTCAGAAAACGGAGGACATTTTGTGCATCACTGTCCACTGCTCTCATGTCTCTTTCAGTGGAAATTGCAAAATGTTTCAGGGTCTTGAATGTCCTCAACAGTCCTAATGAATTACTTGTTTTTGAGCCAGTCCTTGGTGGCTTGGTTGGTCCAGCTCCTGGGAGCCCGATGTCCTCCTCAAACACCTAACACCAAACTATAATAGCTCCTCCGCCGTGCTTCACAGTTTGCTTCGGCTTTTAATGTGGAAATCAGTTTTTGTGCTCAGCGTTTTTGCAGTCAGGCTCCTCTTTAAAAAAGGTCATTGCCTCAATGCTATCTGTTAACTACAGTTGAACCTATTTTTTGGCGACGCAGGTCCAACTTTTCTTTTTTCACCCAGAGCCAAATTTTGGGTCATTAATAATAGAACAATTTAATTTAAATACAGTAGAGGCTAAAAAGTATCTGTATTCGCATTCAGTCAGGAAAAGGTTTGCAAGTCAAGCTATCTGAAGGGGAAAAGTAAAAGTTGTACGTCTTTAAAGCAGATGTTAAAATCGCTCTGATTTTAACAAACTTTCTGAAATCGTAGACATATATCGTTGCACTTCTGTCGTCCCTTTTATGCTTTTATTTTGAAAAGTGTTCCTTCTACTAGTGCAAAACACAGACTTCAGTGTGGTTTGTCAGGACAAGCATCTTAAGATGAGTGAGGGGGATTTTTTCCATTAACCCCGGTGGCCTGTTTTAACTCTGCATCATGAGGCGATGACATGTTTCCACCCGCCCCATGACCACGATCTATAACTGTCTGCACTTGCAGTTACAACCACAAAATAAATAAAATTCATGCAGAGGATGTGAGTGATGTGTCTGCGTCTCCTTGCAGCAGCTGCGTCATGATTAGTCACCGCGATCGGAGGGTGATGAACGTGCTGCGGGGCCTGGGAGGCGAAAAGTCCAAAAATGGTCGCAAAGCAGGAGCTGCAACTCAAAAAGGATGTGAGACGAGACAGAAAGCTTTTAACTGTGGGGAACACTTTCACCCAGAACTTTAAATATATTCGTTCCTGGATAGAAATGGTTTACATATAAGGTCTAAGAGGAGTCTTTAATTAGTCACCGATAAACAAAACCAACTGAAACCTCCAAAAAGTGACCTTTGTCTGCGGATGAACTCTGTCACCTCCTCGGCTGATCGGATCATGAAAAAACTGCTTACAAGTGTCAGGGTTTGCTTTGAAAATGCTGTATGGGTAGTTTTGAGCAGGCAAAGGACTGGAAGTTTGTCTTAGAGACAAGAAACAACCTAGATTGAGATGTCAGGATATCATGCTCAGATTTCCATTTTTTTAATTACATGAAATAAACAGGAAATTCTTATCTAACAGGTCAGGGATCCCCAAAAGCTGGACTGTAATCCAGATCAGTTGAATTACTAATATGTAATAGAAACATTTTACTTTTTGAATGTTTTTTTACGGTCGTTCCCACATCTGGTGAAAAGCTGCCAGCCCTCAGATGTGGCGAGTGAAGAAAACCCATCATGGCTGTCACTAAGAGAGAAATTAAATATGTAAATTCTGGCCTTTTCTTGATGTAATCCATACGATCACACATGATAAAAGTCAGTGTATTAAATTTACAGCCCTTGTTCCAATAAACCCAACCTCTTTCTGTGTCACAGTAGGGAGTTCCCCACCGCCGCCCGCCCTCGCACCGTGCATTGTCTGCAACCATAAAGCGACAGAACGCCACGTTCAACTCGAAGATGATCTGATGCTGATGCAGCCATGTGGTGTTCCCCCGCTTGAAGGTGTTCCTGCGCAGACGACGCGCTCTCAGTTACTGAACGATAACAAAGTCACAAGTGGCTGAGAACTGCTGCAGCAGCGGTTCTCAGGATGACTTTCATCTGCACCAAACCCTTTTATCTCGAGTTAATAAGATGTAAACAAACTCGGTTTGAGTCATCGTTAACCAAGTGATTATCATATGATCCACTGGTTAAGTGTTTCTTTTCCTTCAGCTGATCGTCCATTCAAAATGAAAACTCCAAAGGTCAGTAAGAAAAACATGCCTGGAACATTCAAAAAGTGCCTTTTAAATTGGTTTCAAAGCAACAATGATTTATGAACTGAATTTCGTAAATGTTACATAAAGTTTAAAAGTCACCACAGTCAGTAAAAGAACGAGATTTTAAATAATAGGAACTCAAAGACTGAACATCACCATGGTATTTAAGGTTTCAGTAACAACTGTACAGGTGCTGGTCATAAAATTAGGATGTCATGAAAAAGTAGATTGATTTCAGTAATTCCATTTAAAAAGTGAAACTTGTATATTATATTCATACATTACATACCACCTCATATATTTCAAATGTTTATTTCATTTAATTTTGATGATTACAAATGACAACAAATGAAAATCTCAAATTCATGATATCAGAAAATTAGAATCTTGTGAAAAGGTTCAAAATTGATGGCACCTGGTACCACACTCTAATCAGCTAATTAACTCAAACCACCTGCAAAGGCCTTTAAATGGTCTTTCAGTCTAGTTCTATAGGCTACACAATCATGGGGAAGACTGCTG